>NW_009914153.1:24195-34320 GCF_000696875.1 Nestor notabilis
AAGGGGCAAAGACACCCCTGGGAAGAGGCTCAGAATGAATCCCAGCGTGGTGGGGTGGATAGGATGGGGTTAGGCTGGATCCATGGGGTGACCCCCTGATCCCACAGGCACCAAGTGCTGCGCATCATCCCCACCACCGAGGAGGAGCTGCAGAAGGTACATGAGCTGCAGGACATGGAGGAGCTGCAGGTATGGTGCGATGGCAAGGTGGGGAGCCTTAGGGACAGCCCTTCCCAGCCCATGTTCCTTGTTTTGCACCCCAAAACCACTCTGTAGAGCAGGGCTGGGTGTGCTGGATGTGAGGTGATGGGTCTGGATGTGGGGTGATGGTGACCGGCTGGGGGAAAGCAAGATAGGGGCTGGGGGATGTGGGGGACCCCCGGAGGGGGGGTTGACCCCATCTCACTCCCTCCCCCTGCAGCTGGACTTCTGGCTGCCACCCCGTGTCCCTGGGCACCCCGTGGACATCCGAGTGCCCCTACCCAGCCTCCAGCCCCTCAAAGAGCACCTGGAGGACAACGACATCTCCTACTCCATCATGATCAAGGACGTGCAGGTCAGTGGTGGTGGAGGGGAGGCAGGTGAGACAAAGGGTCTTGGTGTGGTGGGACGATGTCTCATCCTGTCCCCTGTCCTCAAGGCACTGGTGGAAGACGAGCGGATGGAGATGCTCCCACGCCAGCTGGTGCTCTCCACTGACAGCTTCAACTACGCCGCTTACCATACCCTGGATGAGGTGAGAAAGCACAAGATTTGGGGCATTTTGGGGGGGTGAGAAAATCACATAATGGAATTGCTCTTCGCTCCATGCGCAGCAGGGGCAGGGGGTGGAAACTGGCTGTGACCCCCCATTGCTCTCCTCCAGATCTACGCCTTCATAGACCTGCTGGTGGCCGAGAACCCCAACCTGGTCAGCAAGCTCGAGATCGGCCGGTCAACGGAGGACCGTCCCCTCTACGTGCTCAAGGTGAGGGGTTGGGGTCCATGGGGTGACCTGAGGGGGAAGTGGGGACAAGGACAAAGCCAACCCCCCCATCTCTGCTCTTCCAGTTCAGCAGAGGGGGCACGAACCGCCCGGCCATCTGGATCGACACCGGCATCCACTCCCGGGAGTGGGTGACACAGGCCAGCGGGGTCTGGTTTGCCAAGAAGGTACAGACACCTCCTCCAGGACATGTCTCGTGTCCACAAGGGCCTGCAGCCACTGTGGGTGCCAGGGGGCTGACCCCATAGAGAGCCTGGTGCTCCAGGAGCAATGAGGACCATAAACCACCATCCAATCTCTAGATTGTCGAGGATCACGAGAGTGATGAGGGTCTGGCCTCTGTCCTGAACGAGCTGGACATCTTCCTGGAGATAGTCACCAACCCCGACGGCTTCGCCTTCACCCACACCCAGGTACTGCCCTGGCTTTCCTCTCCCCAGCTCCTAGAGCCGTGCTGGATGGGGGTGCTGCACATCAAAACCTCCTTGTCCATGTTTCCATGGGATGGAAGGGGACCACCACGACCCATTGTCCTCCCCATTCCCTCAAGGCTGGTGGAGCTCCGGCCCTGGCCACCAGCTGAGATGACTCTGCCCTTCCAGAACCGCATGTGGCGCAAGACCAGGTCCAGGCACTCGGGCTCCCTTTGCGTCGGTGTGGACCCAAACCGCAACTGGAACGCGGCGTTTGGAGGTCAGAGCTCCCCCATTCACCCTGTGTTGAGGTTCCACCATCAAGGTGGAAGCTCTGAGGCCATTTCTAGCTCAGGTAGATCCAGTGATGTCCCCTGGGGAGGAGATGAGATTTGCTCTCCATGGCAGATGAGGGTTTGGGCTCCATCAGGGCACCGATATCCCCATGGTGGAGACCACAACTGAAAGTCATCACACACTTACCCAGGAGGAGCCTCAGAGCGTTCCTCACTGGCTGAGGGGTGGCAAAGGCTCTTGAGCTTGGAAATGGGCCCTTTGCCCAACTGCCCCCAGCCACTCGCACTGTGTTCACTGTCCTCTTCTGCACAGGCTCTGGGGCCAGCAGAAACCCCTGCTCAGAGACGTACCATGGACCCTACGCCAACTCGGAGCCCGAGGTGAGGGCCATCGTGGACTTCGTGAACAACCACGGGAACATCAAGGCTTTCATCTCCATCCACAGCTACTCCCAGCTCCTGCTCTACCCCTACGGCCACACCAGCACCCCAGTGCCTGACCACGAGGAACTGGTAGGGCTGACGTGGAGGTGTGAAGGGGGCTGGGGTGATGTGAGGCTGCTCTCCTCCTCCTCCTAGGAGGAGCAACCTCTGTCCTGCACCATGAAGGGAGGCATTGGCAAGCTGGGAAGAAGCCCTGGCTCCTCTGGGGACTTCCCTTTTGAGCTTTGACATCCTTTTTGCCTATGGCATGAGGAGAAGCCTCTCCTGCAGGTTGTATCCCACAGGGTTTCCCTTTCTTTGGCTCATCTTTCTCCCTCCTGTGTATTCCCAGCACGAGATATCTAAGGAGGCAGTCACAGCTCTCTCCTCTCTCTATGGCACTAGCTACAAGTACGGCAGCATCTTCACCACCATCTGTAAGTAACGGGGAGGGGACAGCAGTGGCAAGCCCAAAATAAACCAAAAGCATCACTCCCACCTCAGCTTAGACAGCAGATCCCATGAAATACCTGACCAACAGTGTCCCTCCTGTTTCTCCATCCAGATCAAGCCAGCGGATCTACTGTTGACTGGACATACAACCAGGGCATTAAATACTCCTTCACCTTCGAGCTGCGGGACACAGGGCGCTACGGCTTCCTGCTCCCTGCCAGCCAGATCATCCCAACGGCCCAGGAGACGTGGCTGGCGCTGAAGGTCATCATGCAGTACACGCTGGAGCATCCCTACTAACCAGGGTCAGGTCCCGCGTGGTGATGGAATGAGCTGGAGAGGGAAAAATGCAATAAATCAATGTAAGGAAGGATGAGAAATGCCTTTTCTTGCTTTCCCTTTTCCCAAGTCAAGGTGAAAAGTCTTTTTGGAGACCAACTTGGTGCTCCTCAGCCAACATAAAGTGTGCTGGCCCAAAAAGGGGATTAAATGGGCATAGAGTCACAGACTGGTTTGGGTTGGAAAGGACCTTAAGATCAACCCGTTCCAACCCCTGCCATGGGCAGGGACAGCTCACTCCAGACCATGTCACCCAAGGCTGTGTCCAACCTGGCATGGAAACAGTGGGACACAACAGAAAGGAAGGTGCTTGTTTTCCCTCTGCTTCTGGAAGGGGAAGATGTTCAGTTTGACACTTACTGGGCAAGCAGAGACCTGGGATATGAGGCAGCTGGGTTGGAGCGATGGATTCTGTGTCTTTGTGTGGTTGAACATCAACTTGTGGTGGCAAGAAAGGTCCTTCCTTGCCTGCCGTAACTCCCATTTTCCACAGGCACCACCCCAGGCTTTCTGAGAGCTCTCAAAGCTCAAACTGAAAGAAGGACTCAACCACAAGGTGTCATTTAGTTTTTATTAAATTAAGCAGTTCAAACTCCCAGAGTTTGACCCCATCCTCCAGAGAACATCAAGCCAAGAGGCCCCAAACTATACAAATCCATCAAGACAACAGGGAAGTACATTCAGTTCTGGATGCGGAGGATCTCAAACAGCTCAGACTAGTTTGGTCTGTCCATTTCAGGAGGTTTTCCCACAGCCCCCAGTAGTTGTGGGGTTTGGATCCATCTCCCACAGCAAAATCAGGGCTTTCCCAGCTCTGTTTCCAGGTGGATGCATTTTATACACTTCCAAGTGGTTGTGGAGCTCAAAGTCCTACTCACACACTGGTGGGACCCCATGTGCTGGGTTGGTCCCTGTCTTCCCCGTGGCTCTCAGCTCTCCTGTGCACACTCAGCTACAGCAGGAAGCAAAGCTGCCAACTGAATGGTGCACAAAAGACTGATGAATTACTTTATTTCACAAGGACATAGAAATGAAGCTGCTTTACAGGGAGGAGGAGCAGACTCAGCACACCGAGACCATGCAGCATCATTAAGCCATGTTATAACCCAACATTCAAAGCTAAACGTGGTATTTCTGTGATGCTTCAACACCAAACTCCTTTAGGAAGTTTTCTTTAGCTTTTATTTATTGCATCAGGCCACCTAAAAAAGCATCACCTCCCACTAATTAAAGCCCCAAGGGGTGAATCAGCTTCCTGAGGCTGCAAGCGAAGAGTGTGGACAAACCCCAGGTCCCTGCAGCTCCTGCTCTGGGTTCACACCATTAAACAAACACTTCTGTCTCAAGAAGTGCTGCTGCTGCTCCCCAAAAAGCCAACAGGAGGATGAGATACTTCATTCAAAACCAACACACCTACAACTACAAGTAGTGTTCCAGAGGTGTGTTTGAGTAGGAAGGTATGAGCAAAGCAGTTAGTAAGGCAGCAAGATGCATCCAGCTTCCTACAGATGGGCTGAAGGAAGACACAACCAGATCCATTAGTATTTATCACCTTCACGCCTCACCAGCCTGACTCTTATAGTAAATACTTAGAGTACACACACGCACTTATAGTACATACACACACCTCCTGTAGAAACCCAGGACACGTGTGCTCCTTAGTGGAAGGGTTGCAAGGGCAGTTTGTACACATTAGAGCTGTTTGTACAACTTGACAGCATCCAAAGGACTTCCTTGGGAAGCTTTGGGAGCTTTAAGTCACCTCCCTGGAACCAGGTTTTGTTATATAGGTGTGTGTTTGAAGACAAAGGGGCATCCAGGTCTCTGAAGTACTTCAAAGCACATTTTAAATGCTGGCTCTGCCCTATGCCCCTTGATTTCTTCTCTTATTCTCCCTTTGAGGGATCCCAACATGGCATCAGAGGCTTGTGCTCACCTCACTCTTCCCTGGAGAACACTGTGAGGTTATGGCTCTTATCAGAATGAGACTCCCTGTATCAGCACTCCCTGATTTAAGACTCACAGACACACAATAAACACGATCAATGTGCTCAGGGATGTTGAGTCTTCAACTGCCACCCTGGAAATCACGTGCCATTCCTCTCACTTCGCCATTTCACCAGGATTATTCCCTGGTGATCTGCACCACGGGGGAACTGGGGGCTGTTGAAGCTTGTCTACCCCAAAAAGGGAGGGGAAAAACCCACCCAAAGCCAAAAAGCCACAAAAGCCACATACAAAACCCACCAGACCACAAATCCAAAGCTGGACCAAGCTGAGCAATACCATGGGTAAAGGCTGGAGAGCAGGAGCTCTCCAAAACCACCTGCAACACCTCTAATGGGCAACACTGGGTAGATTGAGGTGATTCCTAGGTCACCCAACAACACTGGCATGGTGAAAGCACTGATATGATGAAAGCTGTGATACGCCCTGTTCTGTTACCAGATTCAAGGTCCCTTCTGAGTTTTAGGTGAGACAGCACAAGCAGCTTTCCCTTCAGCCACTCTAACCTTAAAGAAGCTGCTCCAAAACCACTGGCAAGGGTGTAAGTGGGAAGAAATTCCCAGCCTCTGTCAGGTGCTGGAGCTGCACTTTGCTGCTCCACTGAAGGACAGAGTTTGCTTCCAAGTATCACAAAAGCATTTTATGAACCAAAGTGGTGTTCTCCCTCCTAACCTCGACTGTAGGATCATTAGGGCGTGCAGCCTTGTCAGCAGAAGAGTGTCTGGCTCCTCCATGTACATCACAGCTTTCTGCACCTCCAGGGACCAGCAACCTGCTCTGGCAAGTAGGAAGAGAAGCAAACCAGCAGTGTGCAGCCAAACCTCTGCCTGCGTGTGCAGAAGAGGGGCACAGCAGATGATTTTACCCTAAGACATGTCAGCTAAAGCCCTGCTCAGCACATCTGGCAGCCTCACTCTCTCATTTAGAAGCAAAACCACCACACAGTTGCTCTGTATAACCACAGCAAGGAAGAAAGCAGGAAAAGCAGAGTTAGAAGCCAAACTTTGCAGACAATAAGGGAGAAAGGAGGGAACACACAGTTAGTTTCTCCTCCAGCTCACATTTAAGTACACAGAAGTGTTTCACAAAGTGGCCATGAGTACACACACGTGACACTCGGGTCACAGTGCCACGCTGGGAGTGAATTCCAAAACCACCTTTATGACCATGGAACGGTTTGTGTTGGAAGGGACCTTAAAGCTCATCCAGTTCCAACCCCCGCCATGGGCAGGGACACCTTCCACTAGAGCAGGTTGCTCCAACCTGGCCTATTACAACTACTTCTGAGCATTAACATAAATTAAGAAAACCAACAACAAAATAACACCTAACTCATGGAATCCTCTCTCCAAAGTTTTGGCAAGATGCTGAATGTCTTTGTCACTGCTACAAGACACCAAAGGTCTTGCTCACAGATGATTTCTGGCCTGTTTACCTCCACCTAGAATCACAGAACCTGTGTTCTCCTGTTCACTCAGTCTGTGGTTCAGGGCACGGGATGTTACAGACACAAATGCATTCATCTGACCTACAAGCTTTGCAGAACCATTTCTACTGGTCACAGGCTTTACTACCAGTTCCCTCCCCTACAAAATGAGTTATATCAACTCTGTCCTGACACAGCACCTAAGGATCAGCCTCGCTGAAGTGATTCTGGTCCTGCTCCTATGAAACATCAATCACTGCAGCTCCCCCAGCCTCACCCGAGCTGCCACTTACGCACCACCTCTGCTTCTGTCTGTGGATTCCTAAAAGACAAATGGGCTGCACTGCTCAGCATTCCCAGAACCTGGACATCGGTTTATTCAGTGGCATAAGACACTGCTGCTTATTTCCATGGCCTGCTCTGGATGCTGCTCCTGCCGAGCGAGCGGGCAGAGAGGGCTCCCCCGTTGCCAGCAGTGCTGGGGAGACTGGGGCTGCTCCTCACGGTTGTTGCCTTGGAATCATGTCCTGAAGAACCACGGCTAAAGCGGCCTGTAGGGGAAAGAAATAACCCAAAGATCAGGAGCTGAGTGTGGGATGGAGCACAGGGACACACGTGGATGCTCGGGGGCTGGAGCAGCTCCTGTATGGAGCCAGGCTGAGAACATTGGGGCTGTTCAGCCTGGAGAAGAGAAGCTGCTGGAGACCTCAGAGCAGCTTCCAGGGTCTGAAGGGGGCTACAATGGTGCTGGAGAAGGACCTTCATCAGGGACTGAAGTGACAGGACAAGGGGTGATGGGTTCAGACTGAAACAGGGGAAGTTCAGGTTGGAGATAAGGCAGAAGCTGTTCCCTGTGAGGGTGCTGAGGCGCTGGCACAGGGTGCCCAGAGAAGCTGTGGCTGCCCCATCCCTGGCAGTGTTCAAGGCCAGGTTGGACACAGGGGCTTGGAGCAACCTGCTCTAGTGGAAGGTGTCCCTGCCTGTGGCAGGGGTTGGAACTGGAAGAGCTTTAAGGTCCCTTCCAACCCAAACCAGTCTGGGATTCTATGATCTGTTGTCCCTTGCTGGCTCTCCAGCTCTCCCTGTAAACATACAGACCCATGGATAATTCAGTGCAGGGTTTGGGCACAGTTTCTATCTATGGAGGCCTAAGCATTTGAAGAACCTACTAATCACCAGTAAAACCTAAAGGCATTTAAATACAGTGAGCAAAATGGCACATGTCCACCCTCAGCAGATCCAGGATTTTGCTATCGTGTGGCTATGCAAGATCTAAATCGACTGGGACTGGCACAGCACAGGGTTTGGTGGGTCCTCTCAGTCTGTTTAGGAAACAAGCCTCTCTGGCAGCAGCCTCATGGAAGGGTTATCACAGAGAACTGCTGCAGGACAGGCTCGAGAGCTACAGAAAGTGCTGCAGCACTTATGGCCTGGGCTCTTACTGGCAGTGTCTGGAGGAACGTGCTCCTCTTCAAGGTAGTATCTAATCTTCTGTAGATTATCCTCAGAAAACCTCCATCTGTTCTCAGCACGTGTGAGTGGCACTTTCAGAGAGGGCTTTTTCCGGGCAGATCCAGAGGGAGCTCCTATGTGGCAACATGCAGGGAGCGAGCCCGTGATGAGTCCTTCTGGGATCTTCTGTGCAAGGACCTTTAGACCTGCAGACGGACACATCACACGTTACCAGTGAACCACCAGCTAAGATGGGATCAGTGAGTGTACCAGTCCCAAGCAAAACACTCGGCAGAGCTGAATATCCAGCTCTTCCCAACCTCCAGCTCACACGACCCTTGCGCTCTGCTCATTATCTACCCTCCTGGGGTCTCAGGAAGTCCTGCCCATCCCCACTTACCTCCAGATAACATGAAGACATTCTCAAAGCCCCTCTCACACATAGTTGTTGCAGCCTGGCTGGCCAGTCTCTCATCATTGTCATATAAAATGATAATTTTTCCATGGGCATTTTTCTGCTAAGAGTTAAGGATTCATTTGGGAACTTCAGGTGACTCTTAATACCCTTTTAGAGAAGAAAAAAAAGAAACAAATGGGACTGGAAACTGAGAGACTCCCTGTTTGCTTTGCAAGCATCAGTATTTAAATCAAGTATTCCCTGCCTGTGTTGATTTAAACCTGCTCTCTTGGAGATGAGGCTTGCCAGACACTGGAAGGACACAGCCTAATCCCCACTGGAGTGCAGCCCCTGCAGCAAGTGTCCACCACTATGTTGAACATTGGTTAGTAACAGGCAACAGCATGAAGCACCTTCACTGACAACCTCCCCTCTCCCCTGCAGCCCTCACAAGAGAACAATTATCAGCCTAATCCTACCTGATAATCCTCTTTCTAACCCCCAGAGAAAAGCCAATCCCCATCAAGGTGCTGAGAGGAAGCCTGAGGATTTGATGAATGTGTCCCTTCAGAAGCCCAGCACTCCAGCAACAGCAGGGGACAGGAGCCCAAGCATGGCTTTGCCTTCCAGCAGCCAAAATCCCATGAAATGCCACGTTCAGGCAGCTCCCAATGGAGTCAAGAGGTGTCACAGCCTTGAGGAACCAGAATCTGGCACTGACAGCAGTAGAGCTGCACCAGGTAACCACAGCCAGCATAAAGAGCCTCCCTTCCCACCCTCCTTGAAATCCCTGGATTTTGTTAAGCATTGTCACAGTCGCAGCAACTGCTTCAGCTCCAACTGTTTTTGAAAGCCTTCCCCAGCATCCCCCCCCTTATTTGTTTTATGCCAGCACTTGATATGTAAAGGATACATATTCCAGAATACTATTTGAGTATGGATTCATGGTTCTAGACAGCGTTGCAATAGGGTAGGAATAAGCTGCAGAGGAGAAGAAAAACAAAGGGAGAAAAGTCACACAGCAGCTGACCATCGACCATCACACAACCTGGAGTACAACTGACACAGACTCGATAGGGCCCCATAGATTTGGAAACCCACTGAATAAGGGGTTCAGTAGACTTGGAAACCCACTGAGTCAGGGGTTAATATCAGTCTCCTCATCCCTTTCCAGGAAAGATGGGTGCACTGAGCAAGTGCTGAGAGCATTCTGCACCCAAGTGATGTCCCATCGTGACAGAAATAAATGAAGCCAGCCAGGACACCACATCAGAGAATGGTTTGGGTTGGAAATGACCTTAAGATCATCTAACTCCAAGCCCCCTGCCATAGCAGGGACACCTCACACTAGACCATGACACCCAAGACTCCATCCAACCTGGCCTTGAACACTGCCAGGGTTGGAGCATTCACAGCTTCCTTGGGCAACCCATTCCAGTGCCTCACCACCCTCACTGTGAAGAACTTCTTCCTTATACCCAACCTGAACTTCCCCTGTTTCAGTTTAAACCCATCACCCCTTGTCCCCCCCCCCCCCCCCCCCCCTGCCACTACAGTCTCCAATATGAGATGGCACTGGAAGGATGATCCCAGCTGAGGCTGCTGTAGCCTCCTCACCTCCAATAATGTGACACTGGTCGTACGCGTCGCGGTCCCGTACGTCCAAAAGCAGGAAGGGGCAGTCGGGATAAGGAGTGTCTTTAGCCTCAGTGTCTTCTTTCTTTGGAGTGTCCTTCTCTATATCCAGTTCACCAACACCACTTATCACACTGCAAGAGGAAAGGGGAGGTTGTGGTGCAAGTTCTCACTCTGAACACTTCCATACCTCGTCACCAGTCAGAGTTCCAATAGTCCATTGGCATGCCAGTACAACCAGACACCACAGGAAAATGGAGACTTTCTATTTCTGGCTTTCCATATATAAATATATATAT
>NW_009914153.1:34434-41547 GCF_000696875.1 Nestor notabilis
ACACATATATATAAACCAAACAGGGCACAGCCTTGCTATGTGGACGTGCCATGCTCTTCTGGATCAGTCAGTTCCTGGTGGTTTATGTCACAAGTGACTTTGAGGTGAGGGAGAATAACACCAAGAAGCTGCCAACACCAAGATCGTAGAATCCCAGCCTGGTTTGGGTTGGAAAGGACCTTAAGATCATCCAGTTCCAACCCCTGCCACGGGCAGGAACACCTCACACTAGACCCAAGATCTCAGCAAGTCAGAAACACTGAGTAACTGTCAGGCATCTACAGGCAGCGCTGTGCAGAGGTTTCCCATTTCACCACTATATTAGATTGGGTGCAGGATGTGAGAGAAGCCTCCAGGTGCTCTTAGTGGTGACTAAACTGATGGCTTAGATACACAATCACCAAGCCTGTCAGGTGAGCATCTCAACTGTTAATGTTTGCAAGGGAAGAGCCGAGACAAAGCTTCCTCTTGCAATGTCTTCCTGGTATCTCTGACCTTGACTAGTGATGTAGAGGGTTTGGAAACCCAACTTTTACTCTCAACCGTGGGACAATCCATTATCATCATCAGGAAGGCACATTACTGAGTTTACTAGAGCAGTTTATAACATGAATTCTTTAACCCAAGGACCTGGATCAAATCTCATAAATACATTTCCTGGTCACCCATTTACACAATCATTTGGTGGCAACAGGGCTGGGTTACAGCCTCAAACCAAACTCATTCAGACAGGAGAACCTGCCAAGCTCTCTCTCCCTCAGAATTCCAGACCTCCAAAATCAGGTGTTAATGAGAATTACAGTATAAAGCTGTTTAATAGCAATCAAAAAACCTAACTGGATAAAAAGAATTATCTGCTACATCAGGAAGAAAATGGTGTATTATCATCAGGCACCTCTGCAGTGTGGAGCGATAGGACTCCCCAGCCCCTGTGTTGTTCAGGAACAGGATTGGACTGGGTGTCCCATCAGGGCTTCCCTTCCCGTTTGTCCCTTCTGTGACTTCAGCATCTGCATGTGGAGCAGCAGAATCAGCATCTGGGGAGAGAACAGGGTGCAAAGAGTTAAAGTGCTGCAGGAAATAAGCAAGCAGGTTTTAAGCCAGTTTCTATTCTTAGGAGAAAGCATGTCTCAAAGCCAGCCTTATTTCATCCTCTTAAAAGGATGACTTAGTGAGAGCCTCAAATTAAAAATAATAAAGAGCCGTATGATTTTGAAGGGCTCAAGATCTCATTTTAGGAATTCAATGCGTAGTTCTTGATGCATTATATCTGCTGAGCTCCTACAATACACTTGGCAGCATGAGGACTCTCTTACTTGCAGCCTTTCTGGTTTCGGAGTGTTTCTGTTCAAAGTGAAATGGCTGCAGGCCAAAAGTGAAGTTATTTTTTCCCTGCTGAATAGTCACCTATGTCTGTGAGGGCACAGCTCACCACATGACAGTGATCTACAGCTCCTTCTCTTTGTGCTTACAACAAATATTGTTACCTTCCAGCTTGTGGATCTCCTCATTTGTCACTTCTAAGGTTTCATCAGATAAAGAGGCAACCTGGATGACCTGCAGAGACAAAAGAGAGCAACAATGCCTTGATACACATGCACTGATGTCACTGCAAGAGAGCAGGGATCAGCTTAGGGAAAAACAACCCTCGAGCCAAGCCACATTTAACTCATTGCAACTTCTGCTGGACTTCAAGGTCACACACAGGTGTGTATATGATGCCTGTACTGCAGGTTTGTCCTTTTATTAAGTGGAAGTTGTAGCAAAAAACCCTGGAACACTCAACTCTGGAGTAAAGAAAAGCCACATGTGTCACTCTGGCCACATCATATACCAGAATGGCATCTGACTTTATCCAGTTCAGTCACTGGAACATTTCAGAACACACACTGCACTGGCTAAAAATCACACATGGGATATTCCCAGAGAGAAGACCTGGGATATTCCCACAGTAAATCAGTTCATGGCACCAGTGAGTGGCACAGGATTGGTCTTAATCCAGGGAAACTGAAGACAGGAGCCTGCTAAACCCACTCCATCATCTGCAAGTTCAACCTTCTCTCCTTAGAGGACAGCTTGTCTTTCTCTAGTTTTTATTAGTTTTCATGAACCAGCACATAGGCACCACTCAGCTCTTCATTTACTGACCAAACTTTCCAGTTTTTAATATTTGGATTCATGACTTTTGATGTAAAAAAATATACAGAAGCCTTTGAAGCCAACAACCTTCCCATCTCGTGCAGTAAAAGCCTCTGGTAGGGAGGGCTTCAGGCTGCGACACAAAGCTTGTGGAGATCAGATCTGAACCTCTTCTACATAACCCTTTTCTTTTGTAAGAGGCTTGAAGATCCTCTTAAGTGAAGGGACATAAAAAATAGGGAATAAATTTCAGAGAGTCACTAAAAACTTCAATTTGCAACTAAAAGCATTTTACTGCTCTGAAAATATTGGCCTGAATGGTTTGCTTGTATTGAGGGAAATCTATGAGGGCAGGAAGAAGCCAACATAGGAGAGTTACACACTAAGGCCACGTAAGTGGGGAGAGAACAGGGTACAAAGAGTTAAAATGCTGCAGGAAATGACAACATCAAAGTTTTAGACAGAGAAAAAAATACTGTTCCTAAAAGATGACAACGTCCAGAGGCCGGAGAGGGAACCATACGTACCAGCTGGGCAAAAGTGGTCACTTTCAGCCTTTTAAAGAGCTCATCCTTTTTGTATCTGTAATCTTCAAAAAGAAAAGAGAAGAAAATGAGGTAAGTTTTCAGTTAATTCCCAGCTTTTGCAATACCAGGTGATGGGCTCAGCCCCTGCTATTCTCATGGACTCTCTTCACCAACACAGCAGGATTTTGGGGCACTAAAACCTGAAGATTTTGTGAAAATTAATGCCAGTTATAAAGAGAGATCTTATCCTGGTATGATTAAAGTGGAGCAGGCAGATTTAGTTGCCTTTAGGCTCAGATGTGGATTACAGTGTGTTTTCTGTTCTTGCTGGAGGAAGGAAGCAGTTTCATGAATTTATCACCTTTGTCTGCTGTTCTTTGAAGCCCACTATGGTCACAAAGCCTCTTACACCACAAGATCACATTCACCTGAATAACTGAATCAGAGGATGGTTTGGGGTTGGAAGGGACCTTAAAGCTCCTCCAGCTCCAACCCCTGCCCCGGGCAGGGACACCTTCCACTAGAGCAGGTTGCTCCAAGCCCCTGTGTCCAACCTGGCCTTGAACACTGCCAGGGATGGGGCAGCCACAGCTCCTCTGGGCACCCTGTGCCAGCGCCTCAGCACCCTCACAGGGAAGAGCTTCTGCCTCAGAGCTCATCTCAATCTCCCCTCTGGAAGGTTAAAGCCATTCCCCTTGTCCTGTCCCTACAGGCCCTTGTCCAAAGCCCCTCTCCAGCTTTCCTGGAGCCCCTTTAGGCACTGGATTGAATGTTTTGGGTAAGTTACAGCAGGATCAGAGCACAAGGACACTCTATGTCAGAATATACCTTGTCAAACACTAAGATAAACATGTATGTTTAATCTGACAGATCAAAATGCTCCAGGTTTTCTTACTTTATCTACCAAATTCCAATCCCTACAATTCCCTGATATGGATATCTAAAAGCAGGGATAACTGAAAGAAGTTCTTTAATGCAGAAAGCAGCAGCTCAGTGTGGATACCAGCCCAAAGCTGACATAATTGCTAGAGAAACTGGACTAATTGATTCTTAAGCCTGAAGACAAAGCTGAGGTAGCAAGAAAAGCCAGAGGGCTGTTGGAATACCTGTCAGACAATCAGAGCAGAGATTAACAGCCCTAAGGAAGCAATGACATGATGCAGACTGCAGACAGATACTTGAGATGTGTAAACACGAGGGAGAGAGAAGCCTTCTAGTGAGAAACAAAAGGGTTTATGTAGAAGGAGAGAGAAGCAAAGATGAGTATCTGTAGGAACATCTTGATATGAAGTAGCCTCCCATGGGAAGTAATGGAAGCCTTGTCCTTTGAGAAATTTACAGCTAGAAAGAAGACAGCAGAGGAGGGAGGGGGAAATAAGAAAGATCAATCCTGCACTGGCAGGGAAAGGCAAAGATGATGAACAAAATTCCTCCTGATTCAGGCACTGCAGCTGTAACAGAGCTCTGCATGAAGCTCTTGAAGCCACACTAAGAAATCTAAGCTCTTTCTTTTCCTCCTCCTCCTCCCTTATGAGGCTCCACCTCTGAAGTCAGAGATTTTTATATTTAATGAAGAAAATCCTTTGTATATTTGCATATTTATATTATATTTAATGAAGAAAATCCTTAGGAACTGTTGGAGGATATTTCCAAGTGGCCTCTCTCCAGCTCCTCAGCTGAGAGACACAACAGAGAACAGACTTTAGCAACAGAGAACAGGACCTTCAGCAAATCCAGCCAGTTAAGCAATCCTAAATCCTCTACAACCATCTGCTGAATGCTCCATTAGCTTAAGCAAGCGGGGGAAAAGGGGAAGAAAGGTCTCAAATCCATACACCTGAAACCACCACACCAAAAATTACTGCCAAATTAGGTTATGGAAACTCTCAAGCTGACGTGTTTAGAGAAGGAGCCACATGAATGCTGGAGGCTGAGATCTCTTCCTAATACAAATGCTGACAATGCTTGGGCAAGATTCACCTCCATACACAACCTATGGGCACACTGTGGGAGCAAAACAGAGACAAAAAGAGAAACTTCGAGTTTTCATCTCTGGTTTTGTCTTATTCCTATCCCTTCCCTCTTAAATGTGCCTCCTGAAGAGGCAAACCAGCTGATTTTCAGCATTCAGAGCAAGCAGAGCTCCTAAATCCAACATCCTACCCTGTCTAAGGTCTATTAGGCTGCAAAGCAAGTGCCTACTTGCTACTCAGCAACTTGCCTATAGAAAAGGAGCCCATCCAAAATATGCCAATGCACTGCAGTGTGCACATTTCAAGCCATGGAGCTGGCTGAAGCACAAGACCTGTGCATAAACTAGATTTCAGAATGTCAATGCACTTGAAAATGAAGCTGGTTTCAAGCCTCAGGTTCAGGTTGCTAAAATCTTCCCTTAACATGAAAACAACAACAAGAATTATCTTTGATACATTTCCTCTGCCTGACCCAAAACCCACATGGTAAGGGTTAAACCACCCCAGCCATGGGCAAAAAGAGCCTTTCAGTCATGTGAAGAGCAAGAAATCAACTTAACTTAGAAGGATAAAGAAAAGCAGAAAGCTTATGAAGCACTGGATGTATATAGACACTGACAGTGTTCACACAATACAGCTGCTGGATAGTTTTTGCTCAGCTCAAGTGAGGATTATTTATCCCAGAACAATCCTTTGTGACCTAGGTCTTACCTTTACCACCCAGAATTATTCCTATCAACAAGGAAAACCAACCTAAAGCTGTTGTTATTACAACAACCCAGTGTGACTGTGTTGCATGAGCATCCCAGCAGTGATCAGGATGGTCAGAGGAGGTGCTGCTCCTGCCTATAGAAGCAACCCAACATACCCAGTTCTGTCCTGGAAGATCCACTGGAATTTTCTGACATTTTCCTGTTCAGTGAACTGCTGCAGGGTTGGAATTATTGTGGAATCAAGGATGTGCTCCTCAGGGCTTCAGAAGGGAGTGAAGTGACACCAGAGGAAGGGGGAAGACTTGGTGTCTCTCCTCAAGTCGATCCTCCCAAGGAACAAATCACCGTGGTTCCAGCTCCCTTCGTTTTGATTCCACAGGATTAAATCCCACTCTCTCACATTACACAGGAGACAGAGAGTTGCCTGTAGTGGGTATTTAGAGTGTCCAGACGGTGTCAGCTATCCATGAGAAACCAAGGGGGAGAAGTTTCCAAACTGCCTAGGAACAGAAGGTGTCTGTTCAGCCCACAGAGAATGGGAACGTTTCTGCTGGGTTCCAGAACTGTGGTTCAACAAAAGAAGTCCCACATGAAACCAAATCAGTTTCAGAGCAGAGGCTGAAAACCACCTAGAGCCATACAACAGGATCTGCAGCCCAGATAACAAGTGATGGCAATGCAGTGTCAAGCACTGAAATCCTAGTCAGGCAGCACAGGCTTTTGGATAGAAAGGTCATTTCTCTTTAGATTCTCCCCACAGACCTGTGGTGCTTAAAGCAAAGCAACAAACCAACCAGCAACAAAGGAGCATTCTGCACAAAGCTGAGCTCAGATTTATTCACGTGACAGATTAGGGACCTGCCTTCTAATATGAACAGCACCAGCTCAAGAGGGACACAGTAAATGGGTCCAAGAATTAAACCTGAACGTTCCAAATCCTAATTAATCCTCATTAATGGGGATGGGTTTGCTTTCACAGCAAGAAACACAGCTTTTTAGGTTTAAGAGCCTTTTTGGCTCTCTGTGTGAGAATAATCTGGACAATAGCACTAAAATGTTTGCTTTTTAGTAAGAGTTTTTCTTAAAGGCCTGTTTTCAGTGGGAAATAGGAACCAGACAGGTTTTCATCAGCCAGAACAAGCCAAAGGCTTCAAAGTATCAGTGTTTAGCTCTGGTGAAATCAATGAGTTACACAGGTATGAGCAAGATCTTGGAGTATTGTGATAGAAACCCAAGTATGTTAAAATGAAACACAGGTAAGAGTACCTAAAAGTGAAATAAAGCCTCAGAAGCACACCTGGAGTCTTCCCAGATGAGTCTAGTCTAGTTTTCTTAGTCCAGAGAACTTCTCCCTGTCTGGTTTCCATTAAATAACAAGAAGTTGCATTAGGAAGGATCTGGAAAGACTCCTAGAGCTGCCTGCCTGGTTTCTGAAGTGGGTAAAGAGAGACAGAGAAATAAGGCACAGGACAAAGCAAAAAGCACCCAAAAATCAAGGTAGAAGCATCTTTGTATCCTACTGCTGTGTGTTTCTTCCTGTAAATGGCTGTGGGAATCATTGGAGGAGACATTTGCTAATGGAGGGCTTGGGATTCAATCCCTGCTCTTTCGGTTTGGAACTAACCCACCACAAGTTACATTCTGCTCCTCTGCAGATACTCACTTCTTTTGATCTCTTCTAACTTCTCAGTGTATTTTGTCAAACTGCTTCCTGTAACAAGAAGGGGGAAAAGAAAAAGAAGGATAAAGAAGATTGGGGGG
>NW_009914154.1:0-6932 GCF_000696875.1 Nestor notabilis
GCCGGCTGGGCTTGAACCACGACAATCAGCTGTGAAAGAAATTATTCCATTCTGCTTCTTTTTCCCCTAGTTTTATGTGTTGACACCATATGATATGGGATATTGCTTGAGCCAGGTGCTGTCAGCTGTCCTGGCTGTGTCTCCTCTCAACAACTTGTGCACTCCCAGACCTCACTCGTGGGGTGGGGTGAGAAGCAGAAAAAGGCATGGCTCTGTGTAAGCACTGCCCAGAAATAACAAAAGCATCCCTGAATTAAAACATTTTCCAGCACAAATCCAAACATATGCCATACTAGCTATGAAGAAAACTAGCTCTATCCCAGCTGAAACCAGTGCAGCAAAGAATGTGGTTTTTTCTGCCATCCTTTGTGTATTTGCATGCAATACAAATTATGAATCATTACACACTTTTTGACAGGCTGATTTTGTTTGTTTGTTGGATTTTTTTTTTTCCCAGAACTGTCTGCTTCCTGCAGATTTCTTTCAGCTCCCATTGAAATGTACTTTGATCAGAAATTAAAAATATCTGACTCAGTCCTCTACACCGTTGCATCATGATATCTTAAAAATGTTGTATTTTGGGGGCTTCAGACTCCTATGTGATGCAAATGGAGTCACTCCATTGTGTTCCACAGCTAATGAGAAAGAGAAAGGTGGGGGACAGGATACTCTTCTCCTTAAAACTTTTTTTTCCTATTGAAAATTCTATGTCGTGTATCCCGTGAAAAGAAATTGGAAATCTATGTGTGATGCCTTCTTAGAGGCACAAGTTACGTGTTGCTGAACTCACTGTTGTCACTGGAGCTCCCATAATGCAACTGATTTTCTGTCCTTGTTAAACCACTAGGACACATATTTTGGAAATCTTCAGTTTCATTTTCTTTCAACTTACCTGAAAAAAGTTGCGTGTCTGAGAGGGGAAGAAGAAAAGAGAAAAGTTACTTGAAATAAAAGTCATATGAAGCCTCTCCAGAACAAACTTATGAAGTTCCTGAATGGTTTTTCTTATGCTAGTGATAGAAAGATTTGTATGATATAATCTAATAGTATAGATTAATTCTGAAGTAAAAAGCATAAAAATTAGGGGATGGAAATTACCAGCAGTATTAAAGAACACATGACAAAGAGGCAGGTGAATTGCTGAGTGTGTCAGCGCACTGCATTAGCTCAATTCTGCTTCCATTGAAGCCAATGGCAGTGCTTTATTACAAACATAATTACACAACTTTCATAAAAATGTTTTGAGAAGCCAGCTCCTTAGAAATTTTCACATTTTCCACACATAAATGAAAAAGAAGAAGCCACATATTAAAAAAAAAAAAAAAAAGAAAGAAAATTGTAAGTTAGAGCATGTGAATTCTTGCCACAGATCTTCACTGAGGTTGGTTAATAGTTGATGCTTTTGAAGTATGAAGCAGGATATTCAAGCTAGATCAGCACAAATGAGTGACTAGTGTGCACATCTCAAATGCTACTCATAGTTCAGTGGTTTATACACAAACAGACTCTTGAAATACTGAGTTTCAAAATGAAACTCAAACTGGGAGAGACCAAAAAAAATACTGTCTTGAAACAGGCTGGAATTTCCAGTTCTAGAGTTATGAAGGAAAGGTTTGCTAGAAGTGATATCGGGTAGTTAAAAGGAAACATTTCAAGAACATTTCATTGAACATTTTGAAATCTGATCAAGAGAGAAATACCTCAGCCAAGTCTACATAGCTTTAATAAAGCCAATTTAAACCCATCTTCTCTTGAAGAAAGGTCAAGGTGTGTTTCATATTTGTGTTTCAGATTGGTAAAAAGGTTTAAGAAACTTGCATGTGGCTG
The DNA here is from genome assembly GCF_000696875.1 of Nestor notabilis. Lineage (NCBI taxonomy): Eukaryota > Metazoa > Chordata > Aves > Psittaciformes > Psittacidae > Nestor > Nestor notabilis. The sequence goes on from NW_009914154.1 coordinate 1,828, forward strand.
ACATACCATCAAGCCTGAAAAGGAAGATAGGTTACATTAATTTGAAAGTGTCACAGTACCCATTAGTTCAATCTTTGGTTTTTGGGGTGTTTTTTGGGGGTTGTTTTTTTGTTGGTTTTTTTTCCCTCATTACTAAGCCAAATAAAGACAGGAGGTCCTCCTGTCGGGGTGACTGAACACTGGAACAGGTTGCACAAGGAGGTGGTGGTGGAGTCTTCATCCTTTGAGATATTCAAAAGTCACCTGGACACAGCCCTGCACAGCTGTTTCTGGGCATCCCTGTTTGAGCAGATGACCTCCAGAGTTGTTTCCAATTATTCTGTGGTTCTGTACTTGGTAATGTAACATTTCTGCTCAGTACAATATCTGTATTTCCAGAGCTAAGAATAGTGAAATGACCTTACTTCCGTTTCTTGAATGCCGTCATTCTTTGTTATTCCCAGTATATTCCCATTCCTTCACAGATACTGTACAGTTAGGTGTTTGCATATGGCTAAAGTTTTCAGAATTTATTTCTGCTTTCCTCTTGGTTTTATTTTGGCAAATCTTCATTCATCATCTCAAATATTTTAAAAGGATTTGTGCTTGGTGTAAAACTTGTGTATCAAGAATCTGGGCATAGAGCCTGAGATATCTTCAGGGGCCATTCTTTCTCTCCTGTATCTCACACGTATTCTGGACTCTTAAGTACAACTCTAAATTGGAAGTAAGTTGAATATATATTTAAAGAAACTTTTAGTACCTGCTGTGCCAAGTGAACCACATCCTGCCAACATGTAAGTGTATCCAGACTGTTCCTGTGAGTTAAACCTGTCTCCCTAGTTGTTTAGACCACTGTGGCCAAAGTTGTGTTTGGATTTTCTATCATCTTTGGAACTATTTATAATTCTGCATACTTTCTTTCACTCTCACCATTTAATGAAGAATGACCTCATCCACAAATCTCTACCTATTCTGTTTATCTCTCAATTACATAGGTACGAGACCTATCTTCATTTACTGAAGATTAATGTCAGTCAAAAGCCTGCATGAAATGAGGAGCCTAAGTAATTTCTACTTCCTGCATAATGATAAATGAAAAAAGTAATTTTAAAGTTTTCTTCTACATGTTTAAACTCTTCATATGAAACAGACTACCTTACTTACTCTTCCAGAACTAGTAAGATTCCTTTAAATTGCTGTACTCCTACCACTTTGACCACTGATTCAATCAGTATTCTACTAAAATGCATGTGATTTAAACAAACACACAAATAATAAAATTTAATCTACTAACACAAGCAATTTTGTCATTTCCATGCTAACAGGAGAAGCAATTAAGAAATAAGACCACGAGAACCGAGAACCGAGAACCAAGAACCAACTATGGGAGGGAGAGAGGAAGTCAGAGATAGGGGGAGAAAGGAACAGGGAGAGGGAGGGAGAGTTACGTAAATGCATTATATGACCTTCAGTATAAAAATCTACCATGAAAGACACTGACCTACTTTTAGAGAGGAAGACAGTATTCACAGCATCCCTTCATGGTGTTAACTCTTTTCATGTTTTATCTAGACAATCAACAAGTATCTTTGTTCTCAAATTCACGTCTTTTGTACAATAATTCCTTATTTTCCACCAATTTGTCTCTCACTTCAAGAAATAATTAAACTCTGCCATACTCTGTGAAACATGGACCAGAACAAGGTAAAGATATTGAATGGGAAGAGAATAGGTGCAGCATAAAAATCTATGGAGGTATACAGAGCAGATCATAAATTTTAATTTCACTTTACATAGTAGCTGTGTATTACAGCTGCACACTTCATTCACCAAATTCAGCCATAAAACTTCTCCATTAACTTCACACATATTATAACAGAGATGATTTGGCTCTATAGCTCAACTACAGAAACATTAGGAAGAAACTCAGCACATAAAAATATCTAACAAAAGCTTTTTCTGTCTACACAAATTAGTTTTTCTACTTTGTAATTTTCTAGGATTGATTGCTTAAATATTTTTTTAACAGACGCAAGCAATGCTTTCTAAAGCAATTTTAAATGTACTGTTTGTTGAATGAAGACTGAAATGCTCACTTAACAAGGGGCATATTGCAAATGTCCTTTATAAAGGAATAAGCACAGTGCTGGTGGTGACTAGTGGATTCAAAATATCTGTCCTAAAATAAAGGAAAAAATCACAATTAATGTAATATTTGTAAAAGAAAATTTCATTTTTGTTTTGGTCATTTGCACTTGTCATTTTAAATAGTATTGCCATTTTAAGTAGTACTTTGGGAAAGCACTTATATTCCTTGTCAGGGTCCTCCCCTCCAATCTCCTTTCCAATATGATTAGAATATAAAGTACAGCATTTTCAAATGTGGCTGTTCTCAATTGTACATGATTAAAAAGTAAGTCTTTTCTGGTGAATAGAAAGCAAGCTACCTGAAATTTGAGGCATTCCGTGAACACTGTAATAGCCTCATCATATCAGACTATCAGTGCTTCAATGACCAATGTTCCTTACAGAAGCCACACAAAATGCTTCTGAGAAGGAATTAAGAAACAGATTAGTGACTGGCATCAGAAAAATGAAAACCTGTACTCCTTAGCAGTGGAAAAGAGAGTACAGGCATCTCTGAAGGTAGGAGAAATTTGATATATTTGGCGTTACATTGCTCACAGTGTGGGCAGTTCTGCTAATGGTACCAACAGATAAAGGGGATTAAAAAAAAAAGAAATAAAACCAGAAAAACCACACTAGAAATAAAAATATCATACATGTGGCAAAAAGGAGTTGATTACATGTTTGTTTCCTCTTCACCCTTGACTTCTGGATTTAACAAAAGCATTCCTATAACTTGTGAAAATGTTGCATTACACTAGCTATTCCTTAAGGAAAAACAGCCCTTTAACCATTATATTAAAAAAAAACAAAGGAAAAGCAGACATCTTGGGTTGGAAAATCACTAGCAAACAAAGTTTCATTTCATTCCATCCCCAGTATTCCTACTTTATTTTCTTTTTGTTAAAAATGAGCTTTCTTTTTAATTTAAATTTTATTTATATTTTGCTTTCAGATTATACTATTCCACCCCCTCCCCCTTTGGATAAGAAAAGTTTTATTAGATAAAGGCAAGATTTAAAATCATTGATGTAAAGACACCTTTCATTTCCAAAAAAATTTTATTTACAAATTTAGTTGAATCATCAAACAACCTAAGCAAGGTCCCCCGTGTAAAACCAGAACTGAAAGCCATTTCCAGACAATAGGGTGAACTTGCAGAGCTAGTTGTAAGTCTCATAGTGTCATAGAACGGTTTAGGTTGGAAAAGACCTTAAGATCATCTAGTTCCAACCCCCATGCCATGAGCAGGGACACCACACACTAAACCATGTCCCCCAAGGCTCTGTCCAACCTGGCCCTGAACACCGCCAGGGATGGAGCATTCACAACTTCCTTGGGCAACCCATTCCAGTGGCTCACCACCCTCACTGTAAAGAACTGTTTCCTTATATCTAATCTAAACTTTCCCTGTTTAAGTTTAAAGCCATTACCCCTTGTCCTACCACTAGAGTCCCTAATGATGAGCATCCTTATATGTCCCCTTCAGATACTGGAAGGCTGCTATGAGGTCTCTACGCAGCCTTCTCTTATCCAGGATGAACTGCCCCAATTTTCTCAGTCTGTCTTCATACGGGAGGTGCTCCAGCCCTCTTACCACCCTCAAGGCCCTCCTCCGGACTTGCTCCAACAGCTCCATCTCCTTTTCATGCTGAGGACGCCAGAACTGTACACAGTACTTCAAGTGAGGTCTCATGAGAGCAGAGTAGAGGGGCAGGATCACCTCCTTTGACCTGCTGGTCACACTTCATACAGCCCAGGATACAGCTGGCTTTCTGGGCTGCAAGTGCACACTGTAGCGGCTCATGTCGAGTTTCTCATCAACCAACGTCCCCAAGTCCTCCTCTTCAGGGCTTCTCTGAATCTCTTCTCTACCCAGCCTGTAGCTGTGCCTGGGGTTGTGCCGACCCAGGTGTAGGACCTTGCACTTGGCTTGGTTGGCATCGGCCCACCTCACAAGCGTGTCCAGGTCCTTTTGGATCCCATCCCTTCCCCCCAGTGTATCAAGCGAGCCACACAGCTTGGTGGTGTTGGCAGACTTGCTGAGGGTGCATCAATCCCACTGTCCATGTCTCTGGCAAAGATGTTGAACAAGACAGGTCCCAACACTGATCCCTGAGGAACAACATTCGTTACTGTTTTCCAAGTGGACATTGAGCTGTTGACATTAACTCTTTGCATATGGCCATTGAGCTAGTTCTTTATCCACTGAGTGGTCCACCCATCAAATTGATGTCTCTCCAATTTAGAGACAAGGATATCGTGTGGGACAGTGTCAAACGCTTTGCACAAGTCCAGGTGGAGGATGTCAACTGCTCTGCCGCTGTCCATCAGTCCTGTAGCCCCATCATAGAAGGCCACCAAATTGGTCAGCAGGATTTCCCCTTACTGAAACCATGCTGGCTGTCACCAACCACCTCGTTGTTTTTCATGTGCCTCAGCATTCTTTCCAGGAGAATGTGCTCCAAGATTTTGCCAGGCACAGATCTGAGACTGACTGGTCTGTAGTTGCCCGGGTCTTCCACCTTTCCCTTCTTGAAAATGGGGGTGATATGACCCTTCTTCCAGTCATCCGGAACTTAATCTGACTGCCATGATTTTTCAAATATCATAGACAGTGGCTCAGCAACTTCATTTGCCAGCTCCTTCAGGACCTGTGGATGGATTTCATCAGGACCCATGGACTTATGCACGTTCGGGTTCTTAAAATGGTCTCATCCTCTCCTACAGTGGGCTTAACGTCTTCATTCTCACAGTCCATGCATCGTCCTTCCAAGACTTGAGTGGTGCGGTCAGAGCATTTGCCAGCGAAGACTGAGGCAAAGAAGTTATTAAGAACCTCACCCTTCTCCAAATCCAGGGTAGCCAGTTTTCCCGATAGCTTCCGGAGAGGGCCCACATTGTCCCTTTATCTTTTATTTGCTACGTACTATAGAAGCCTTTCTTGTTATTTTTGACATCCCTTGCCAGATTTCATTCTAACTGGGCCTTAGCTT
>NW_009914154.1:7037-22031 GCF_000696875.1 Nestor notabilis
CTTAATCAGTCTTCTGCCGCAGTTTCTTCTAGTCGGGACACAACACTCCTGAACTTGGAGCAGGTGATCCTTGAATATCAAGCAGCAGTCTTGGGCCCCCCTGCCCTCTAGGACTATATCCCAGGGAACCTTACTAAGCAGGTTCCTGAAGAGGCCGAAGTCTGCTCTCTTGAAGTCCAGGGCAGTGAGCTTGCTGCACGCCTTTCTCACTGTCCTGAGGATCTCGAGCTCGACCGTCTCATGGTTGCTACAGCCAAGGCTGCCTTGGGGTGTCACATTCCCAAACAGCCCCTCCCTGTTGGTGAGCACCAGGTCAAGCATGGCACCTCTCCTTTTTGGTTCCTCTATTACTTGCAAGAGGAAATTATCTTCCACACAATCGATGAACCTCCTGGATTGCTTGTGCTGGGCCATCCCATCCCTCCAACAGATATCAGGATGGTTGAAGTCCCCCATGAGGACAATGGCCTGCAAATGTGAGGCTGCTCCTATCTGTCTGTAGAGCACTTCATCCACAGAATCCTCTTGATCAGACCGTCTGTAACAGATTCCCACAATAATGTCCACCATTGCTGTTCTCCCTTTGAACCTGACCCACAAACTCTCTGTTGACTCCTCAACTATCCCCAGACAGAGTTCCGTACTCTCCAGCTTATCACTGACATAAATAGCAACTCCCCCTCCCCGTCTGCCAGGCCTGTCTTTTCTAAAGAACCTATAACCTTCCATTCCAACACTCCAGTCATAGGAGCCATCCCACTATGTTTCTGTGATACCAGTGACATCATATCCCTGTAGCCTTGTACACATCTCCAATTCCTCTTGTTTGTTTCCCATACTACGGGCATTTGTATAGAAGCATCTGAGCCAGACTCCAAATGAGGCCAACTCAATGGTTGGAGCAGCTGAAGTATCTCTACATCACTCCATTTTTTGTCCTTTGGAACTGGAACTACACTGGTATGTCCACAGCTTTGCTCTTTTCATGGGAAGAATTGAAGGACCTGGAATTTATGTTTCTATCTGGTACATGAGACCAAGAAGAAATCAATACAACAAAATGTGTGAACCGCCTTACACTGGCTGTAAACCAGAATAATACCCAGACATTCAATGAAGCATTTTACAGCAAGTAACTTAGCATCCAAAATTTCTTCTGTGAAGAACAGTGCAAATTCTTTGCCTCCACAATCTACTAAAACTTCCATATACTTCAAAGATTTAGAGGAAACGTATACAGAAATATTACGAAGTCTTACAGAAGCTATGCACAGAGTACTGATGTCTCTTCAGAGTTTCATTCTAAAATTTTATTCTGTTCCTTTATTTCACTGTTTGCTTCAATTTTTAGCCTTGATGCCAGAGTGATTACTGTCTTACACATACTCTGGTGGACCTTGTAAATAAACGGTCCCACCCAGGTGGGTTTTCAATCATCTATGACAGACCACCTCTGTTGCTGGTGTAACAGGAGAGCTTTCAGATGTGGCTAATACTTAAAATAGAAACATAAAAAGGGTAGGATAGGGCATAGCCACAAATATCCCTGTTGGAATAGATAATTAGAATTAAACAAAAGATCAGCACAGGAGAGACCATTAAACTTTAACAGAAGTTTAGATCAGTAAAAAGTAGTCATTCCATTAAAAGCACAAGACAGCCATCAGGCTGACATATATTCTCGGAGGATAAAAAAACATAAAGGATGTTCGTGTAAAGGAGGGAGAGAAGGAAATGGCACAATTCCCAGGATAAATAACTTGTTCAATGCAGATAAGATCACAGATTTTTAAGAAGGGAGAAGCAAGTAATGATGATCCCATAAGAAGGTACTTAAAATATATCCTCTGTCAGGATGATGCAGACATTTTAGGACTAAGTCTAGGCTTTAAAATGAAAAAAACCTAGTGATTCTGTCATACCATGAAAGAGAAGAAAATTGGATAGACTACTGAGATCTATGAAAATACTCACAATAATGTTTCACAAAAGGCACTTTACTTAGATTATACATGTGCAATGCTCATATCTGGAAGATGACAAGCGGAGATTATTAATAAAGCTGTGACATGTAGCACAAAGTAATGAGATAAATCTGAGAGAAATCTTATTTAAAATCTGAGACACAATGAAAATCAGAATTCCTTTTTCACCACATACTAACTCCTGGATAGCTTTAGGCTCCCATAAAGTATGCAGTTCATTTTTCATTTAGAAGCCTGCTTGATGTGTTGTCCATAAGCGTATGTGTCATAAATTCATATATGCCGAGACAGAATCAACTGTGCCACAAAACAAAAACCTAAGCATTACCATACCACCTATCAGAAAAAACCTTACTTGTGGAGAGGGGTGTGTGTATGGAATTCAGGTTTTTTTGTTTGCTTCTGTTTTGTTTTTTAAATATGACTTCTTTTAAAATTACTAATGCTTAAATCTTAAAGAATTTTTAATATACTATGCCATTAAATCTCAGATATGTATCATTGCTTTAGGCTGATGTTGCTTCATTTCTGATTTTACCATCTTTTTAAGAGTTCTAAGCAAATACAATGTCACTATCACATAATAGATGGTTTAACATTTTATAGGTTTTAATTTTTCTTAGCTAAGATTTATTCTTTCTAAAAACATTTGGTAATATTATCTAATTTAAATGTTTGCAATCCTGAGTTGGAGGATTACATTTTAATGGGTTTGGGTTGGCGGTCCTCAATGTTAACACCAAGGGAATGATCCATCTTTTACACTTCTAGATCAGAGTCTGACTGCAGCCGTGGGGTCTCAGCACAATGCAGCTGCCTAAATACTTATTTGTCTCTCATCTTCAGTGTGTTTTAAGCTTACACAGCGCTGCTCTGGATGACACTTGTATCTCAGCTAGCTGTACCATGACGAATGTAGGCATAAGCAAAGGGTCCCAGTGAAGCCCACAGACAGACTGTAGCAAGTTTTAATTCATAAGACAACCAAGAATGAGATAGAATAATTTCTATATATTCTCAAATACATATTTGGACTGAGCAGGTCCTGACCTTACTTTCTCCTAGTTTGTGAGCTGACTCTGGGTGAATCTTTTCAGCTTTTTATGCAACACATTCTCCATTTGTTAAGATTGTGACTTCCTCTGTAAAGAGTTTGGTAAAATGCCATTCCACCTAAATGCTCAAACACTATCATCAGCTTTCTTCACCTGAGACCAAACTGAGATTGTTAGAATATTTGCACAAAGAAAATAAATAATCAGTGTCAGAACTGTGATTTGATGTGCTTATTTGTTTTATGATTTTTCAGTGGTTAAATTTGGGAGAGTGAGCGAAGGATAGAAGATAGAACATTTTGATGTCACTTGTTGCTAGATTGAATTACTTCAGCAAATTTATCATAAAAGGGAAAATAAGGTTGTGTCTTTGCAAAATTACATAAGATCAAGAGTTAGAATAATTTCTATATATTTTCAAATACATAACAAATACCTAAAAAGAAATTTCATATTCTTTAATGAGACACTTTTCTGGAGAAGATTTAAACCAAGCCAGTAACTAAATACCACACAACAGCTCACTAAATCCCTCTTTACCCCCACTGTCCAGGCAGGATGGGGAGAAGAATCAAAAGAATGTAAAACCCGTGGGTTGAGATATGAAGAGTTTAATAACTAGAATATGGTACAATATAGTGATAATGCTAACAATAGGGGACAATTAAAAAAAAAAAGAGACACAAAAATTCAGGAAACACGAGTGATGCACAATACAGCTGCTCACCACCCACTAAACGATACCCAGACTACCCAAGCAAAGACCAGTCCCTTCTGGGTAACTCCCCTCAGTTAATGCACTGGGCATGATTTGCTGTGGTATGGAATACTCCTTTGGGTAGTTTGAGTCAGGTGTCCTGTCCCTGCTCCCTCCTGGCTTCTTGTGCCCCTCCTCACTGTCAGAGCATGAGAGACTGAAAAGTCTCTGATTGGGGTAAGCATTACTTAGCAACAACTAAAACATCGGTCTGTTATCAGTATTGTTCTCAGACTAAAGCTGAAACAGCACTGCAGCAGCTACTAGGAAGACCTTAGTAGTTAGATGAACATTATCTATTATAATCATGTCATTAAGCACGAAGCATGACAGAGAACTTAAATCAATTTCAATATTAATTACACTAATTATTCATATTATAAGCAATATGTATTTCAAAAGTTTGATTCAAATCTGCTTGGGAAGGGAAAGATGGTTAATTCTTTACTATACCACAATACTTTATATTTTCCTGTGATTCTTTTGTTGTTATTTTAACTATAGGAATTGTTGTAAATTATAATATTAATATATATCTTATTGAGGGTATAATGCGAGTATTAAATACTGTCCTCACTGTAAATAAACTGATTTACTCCAGTTAAAATTGGGTGACTTTCTGAGAATCAGGAAAAAATCACCAAATTTATATGCATGTTTTTTTATGTATGAAGCACTTTTCTGCAAGATTTTGCAAGAAGCTGATAAACAGGCTTGATGTCACTAGGCACAATGGGCCTGAAAAACTTAAGATTTATCCTCCTTAAGGCAAGCATGACAAGTTCTACTCACTATTATGTAAACTTTTGCTTTAATATACCGTATTGATTTCTAACAGAAAATTATTTAATAACTATAAACAAAGTACCATATGCAGATGGCACAATAATAATAATAATGATGATGAAAAAGAAGACATTTTATTTGCCTTATATGGATCATATTTGTTCAGTGTGATAAGAAACATTACGTGTGGAAAAAAACATGGTTTATTTAACCATGGACATCTCAGCAATTTTGCCAACTTAAAATAAATCCAAAAAGTCACTATGAAAGCATGCCCAGGTCTCTTTTTTTACAGTTTTCCTTCATGCACAGACTGGCTTGCATGTAGGCTATATTTACTAGACTATTTGAAAGAACGGAAAAGGAGAAAGAATTTTCTTTTAGTGAAGTCCTTTCATTGTCTTTGCATTCAGAATTGCCAAAAATACTCTGATGTCAACTTTCTGCATTTGATAATAATTATAATACAAATTATTTATCTATATATTCAAAATCTAAATCCTTATCAATGTGAAAAATAAAAATAGATAATAGGTAAACAAAGGCTCAAGTCTGCACTAAGAGAATCTTAACAACTAGCAGAATATGAAAATATGATCTTAATATTAAATCAAAAAAGGAACAGATCTAGCCTTTAAGCATGTCAGTCAGTATGGAAGCTGACTGATATTCTTTATTTTTAAAAAGTCTACAATACTCTTCCTGGAATGACATATATAGCCACTAATTTGTTTTTGATATTTGTCTGATATTTTTTTGTATTGAGGCACTGTCTTTAGCAATCTGAAGAACACTAAACAGTTTTATCAAGCATGTTCAAAGGTAGCCAAGTTTTCCCTAAGAAATTTTGATTGTCAGTTTCAGTAGGTGCTTTATAGGGCATCTGAAAAGCTCACTAATCTAAGACCAGCAAAGTTGCAGAAAACCAGTTCCAAGCTTATAGATAAGCAAAACAGCTGGGAACTGTGAGGATTTTCCTTTCACTGACAAAATGCCATTTAGCCATCAGCTAGATCAAATCTACAGAATTCAGAACAAGAATCAGTCTTTTCCCCAGTGCTGAAGGTTACACTGAACTGATGGTAGTCCATTTTGAAAATGGCCGGGGGGGGGTATGTAACTCTAAAATTTTAGCTTTGGCCCAATCCCTTGTCCAATTTACTACATTTCAACAGTTCTGAAAATGTCCTGCATCATCAGGCATGGTAGACAGACCTGTGGATGCTGCTGCCAAAAGTAGTTCCTATGGGAGCGAGCAGCAAGGTGGCATAACCATGCAGGGTGCTGGATAGGAAAAAGGAAGGAGATGGATGGGTAGGGTTTGAAGGAAGGTAGAAGAACATACTAACTTCCGCTGTGGATATCTTCTGCTTATTTATTTCTGGAAATTTCGTGCTTATTTATTTCAAACTGGAGAACATTTAACAAAACATCATTATATTTACATCTGAACTGGAAAACAGGGTATGGATAAACTTGCTTCCTTTCTTGCCACAGGGGAAATCTTAATCACCTTTCTTGAAAAACAGTAACTATATAATTTTGTTGTACACAGAGCAAGTACATGAGTATTAGCGCAACTGGCCTCTGTCCTTTTCGCTGACAAGGTTACGTCAATTACTCTTGTGTAACTATAGGGAAAAAAAAAAATCCATTAATTTGATGAAACCACTGCAGATTTACCTCAAACTTGGGTAAGAGCATAGCCCATTGTACAAAGGAGTCCTATTAGGATGTCATTTGCTCTTTTCCAGCTGCAAGTGAAATCTTCATTTCTAAATGTGAACAAGTCAAAAGTTTCTGTGTTACAAGGAACATTAAGAACACTTGCCTTCCCTGTGAGTTCTTAATTAAGTGAAAAATTTCAGTACCATTAAGCATTTTGTGCAGAAAGCAAGACTTTTTTTTTCTTGAGTGGCTACTAATGAGACGCTTCTGGGACAGCACATGGCATTCAGAACACTCTGAAGTACATACACTATGCACAGAGACTTTTCCTGTGAGTCTACTGCATCATTTTGACTTGTTCTTTGTTAGCACTTTGTACCACCCTATCAGAACCAGAGATCATAGCTTCCAAAGTGGCTTACCATTGGGTTTTAGTTTTTCATTACCTTCTCCACTACTACAATCTTTCTCATCTCATAATGAAGGCTCAGATCCAGAATATCCATGGATAATTTTGTTAATTTTCTTGAACTTAGACAAGGATCTGAGACTTCATTTCGTGTTTGGTGTGCTTTCCCCTGTACCTCCACACCCTTGAGATCTGCCTTTGCTGCACTCAAGGATCAAAAGGCAAGAAAATAATTTCTCCTCTAAATTACTACTCAGAAATTGTACAGGAAAAACACAGGAAAGCATTTCAACCTCTCAATGATTTCTTCAGTATTTCAGAACATATTACCTGTATTCAAAAATGGGCCTAAAACTGTATGAAGGCACAGATGAAGTTTTATGCAGTAAAAAAGGATTTTCACATTAGTTAATGGATTTCTCAAAAACACGATGCCTTTGGGAAACAAAACTCTTTAGGAACTATAGAAGATCCCCATATTAACTTGATAAAACAGTATTTATGAGTCTTAAATAAATTCACAAATTAACTCAACATTTGGGGATGATGATGAAATTAGGGCTAATACATGGACTGGGGCTCAGTGGTTCCCACTTAACACAAGCTGTGGTAGCTGTGGTAGATTTTTCATGCTGCCACAGCCTAGAAAACATTCCTTTTGTCTTGAAAAACTGCACATGGTGCTGTTTTCAGGGATACCAAATACTGAAAGTGCACCTCTTTTTTCTTCGGTTAGAGATGAAGTTCAGCAATATAAATCATTAAGGATTAGATCCTGCCAAAAATAATTTGGAGAGTCTATGTTTGGTCTATATATAGAATATAAAATAGCCTACATACATAGATAATACTTATTTTAAAGAAATTCTTTTAAAAAGAGTGTTTCTTTTTGTTTATGTTTGTTATAGGCATTGATATAAACAGAATTACTGATATTAGAGAAATAAAAACTACAGAGCATGTGCAAAACCAGAAACAAAAACCAGGAAAATTTTAAGATTTTGTGTATAATTCATAAGCTCAATATTTCAACCAAATAGAAGTACAAAAACTGAAAAAGGAATATGTATTCCAACAATGAGTATAAATTTTAACGAGCACCGAGATACTGTTTTAGCAAGAGAATCACAGAATTACAAAATCGTTGAATGCTTTGGGTTGGAAGACACCTTGAAAGATCAACTAGTCCAACCCCCTGCCATAGGCAGGAACATCTTTCACTAGATCAATTTTCTCAAAATCGCATATCACCTGACCTTGAACACTTCCAATATTGAGGCATCCAGGACTGCTCTGGGCAAACTGTTCCAGTGTCTTACCACCTTCGTTGTAAAAAATTTCTTCCTTATGTCCAATCTAAAATCCTTCGGTTTAAAACCATTGCCCTTTTCCCGTCACTACTGATCTTGGTAAGAAATCTCTCTTGTCTTTGCATAGGCTACAATAAGGTCTCAAGCCTTCTCTTTTCCAAGGATGAACAACCCCAACTCCCACAACCTTTTTTTTCACAGGAAAGGTGTTCCATTTCCTTGTCATTTTCATAGCCCTCCTCTGACTTGCTCTTTCTTGTACTGGGGACCCCAGAGGTGAATGCAGCACTGCAAGTGGGGTCTCATAAGAGCAGAGTAGAAGGGCAGAATCACATCTCCTGACCTGGTGGTCACTCTACTTTTGATGCAGCCCAGGATGTGACTGGCTTTCTTGGCTGCAAGCACACATTGCTGGGTCATGTCCAATTTTTCACCCACCAGTATCCTCAGATCCATTTCCACAGGGCTGCTCTCAATCCATTCATCACTCAGAACATGCACAATATCTTTGTATCAATGCCAAGGATTTGGTGGCTGAAAAAAACCCACAGTTTATGCTCTCAGTACACCTATTTCAATTCAAGTTGAATGTAAGTAGCAATGTGTATTCAGAACCACAAGATTCAAGAACTTCCTATTTTGGTGTCTTCTTGTCTACAGAGCAGTAACACATGTAACAAATACATAATGCAATGAGCTTGCAATCCTTTTTTTCTTTTTGGTCCATCTCATAAGGAAAGAAAGACAAATGAAACCTGTATATGAAAGATGGAGACGGAAATGTAGATATAAGACAACCTTCCAATTAGTACTGCATACAGTTTACCAACTTTTTGCCTGATCATGTTTGTAAGCATCCTTATTCTGCCCAATGTTTCATTTCATTGCTGAAAAGCATGGTCAAAATCAAGTGAATATCACTTGTCTTGATAAGTTATGCTAAATTAAGCCTTGTTACAATGTGAGATAAGTTCATCTATAAACAACAGACCAACAGTTGTCTTACAGGCAATTTTTTTTAAATTCTGGAAGAGGAGAGGGCATAGAAATATTATGTTTCATGGAAGAGACTGACTTATGTTTAGTCAGCAATACAAGAAGTGCAGCAAAATATTAGAAATGTGCTGGAAGCAGGAAAGCCCAACATAGAGCTGTTTGTCTTCCTTGAGAATGCCAAGACTATAAACAATAATTCCTTAGCTCAGCAACTTACTAGCTGCAATGATACATAAGGTTTGATTAGAGTTTGCCATCATCTAAAATACACTTATGAAGATAACCCCTATACAGTGTTCCTGGTCTTCTGTTATAAAATTTATCCTCTGCTAGCTCTCATATTAGGAATAAAAACATCTATACCCCTGTTTTTCATATCCTCTTGCAATACCACCATTGTTAAAGAAATTACTGCATTGGCCCAGTTGTTCAGACTAGATGGCAAGAATAGTCTCGTATGTTCTAAAATATTCATGCTTTTTAATAATAAAATATCAAAACTACTAAATCGCATGATTTCTTAACAGAAAACTTTCCAAACAATTATAAATGAACAGTTACAGTTTTTGTTAGGATGAAAAATTCATGAAGCAGGTTTTATTGTTTTTAATTAGAGGTGGGTTAATAAATTGTAAGGGATAATATACTTGGTCAGGTTGGTCTCATTTTCTTATTACAGTTATCTCTGAATATATCAGTAATTCAAAACTATTAATCAAATAATTTCAGAGAAAATTCTTTGCTTATCACTCATTTGTGGGCTATTTGATCAGAATATTAAATAGTAGGATCTGGATGGATTGAACTGGCCACATAATACAGCTGTTTTTCTCCACTGAATGTGCTTCAATTAGCAAATTAACTCATAATTATTAGTTGTGAAAGTACGCCAATTTCCTAATTAAGTTAAGGCAGGTTTTTTTTACAATAAGTGGAATAAGATCCTAAGAATGTAAGCTCAAATACAGCATAAACACATTTAGTTTAATAATTGAATCAGTTCTCGGAAACTAAAGGATAAGCGTAAGCATCTTACTCCTGTTTTTTAATTTAATATAAGCATTGGAATAGAAGAAAGGTTGAAAAAAATCCTGTTTGAAAAATATATGTATATGGACAGAAAGTAGTCATATATTAAAGATCTTTTATCTTCCAATCAGAAAGGAATAAGAAAATTTGATGTGATCAAGTTCTTTTTTTATACAGTTCTGAGCAGCAAGGGAAATTAACATTAATCTAGAAATTAAACTGTTGTCATTATCAGTCATTTGAAATACAAGAGACCCTGAAAGCCATTAGGATAATGAATAGCATTATCTTCTGAGCTCTGAAGACAACAGTCCTATCCCAGCTCTGCAAAAGATGCCACCCTGTCTCATAGTCTGGCCCTACCAAAACCACCACAGCACTGCAGAAACTTGTAGAGTACTTCTTTGACAGGCTGACAGCATCTAAAAAAAAAGAGAGTATTCCCACCATCCATGTGGCCTAGAACAGGAATATCCAAATTCCCTGTTTCAGATACAGCTCTGGAACCAGCAACAGATTGCTTCACTGCAGAGCACTGTATGGCTCTGCTCTGGGGCAGCAATGCTGGTGGGGGTTATGGGCAGCTCTGAGCAGATCTTGGGCCTTGGTGGGCAGTAAATTAAGCAGGGCCAGAAAGGCTGTAAATAAGGGAAAGCTTTTGTTCCACAGGATGGCTGGGCAGTGGGGATAGGCTCAGTGGTGTGAAGTGCTGTCCCTTCCTTGGAGCGTTTCCAGCCCCCATGGAATAATGCCCTGGGCAACCTGGTCTGACTCCACAGCTGAGCCTGCTCTGGGAAGGGCATTGGAGCAGAGATCTCTGGAAGTCCCTTCCAGACTACATGCTGTGTCCAGTGCTGTGATTTTGGCTTTGCCATTTAGGTAATAGACACATTCTATGAATCTATCCCTCAGTAAACACACTGGATGAGTACAGGAAAGCTTTAAAACTTGCTTGGCCAAACAGAAGTTTGGTCAATGTTGGTGTATAAAGTTGTACTTCTGTGCAGTCTGAAATGAAATTTGCCTCAAACACCTTCAGAAGACTTATTACTTACATCAACCCTGCTCTCAGCACTAACCTGGCAGACTCTGCACCACACCAGCTGTCTGAACCATTTCATCTTCTTAACAATGTGCTTTTGTGGAGATCATTCTTACAACTGTTTTGATACTCCCTTTTTAGTGGCTTGCTCTGTGCAAGCTAATTAAATTTTGTCACTTTTTGAAGATAAATCTAAACAATATTAAAAAAAAATTAATGTTGTGTGTCTAACAGTAATTCTGAGTTTAACACAGTATAAAGCTCTTCAGGAGAATAATATAATTTTCTACTCTACTTTTAAAATTTTAAACTCTCCAATTCCAGGCTTCACCCAAACTGAGGCAATTAAAAAAAAAAAGTCATATATAAAGGTTTTTTTTTTGTTTTTTAATAAAACAAAAGAAAAGTACAGGTAAAATTTTACTAAATTAAAATGTCTATGTATTAAACCAGACTCTCCAACACTAACCCATATAGCTTTCATCTTTCCAATACATATGCAAAAGCTAAATAAAGCTACTGACTATTTCCTTAGAATGACATCTGGAAGTTACTGTTGCTTCGATATGAGTCTCTTGTTAAAATGTTATGCCTGATGTAATCCCTGACATTACAGGTAAATAACAAGGGTGCTCTTTAGTGATCCTTAGTAAAGAGGAAAGTGAATGTCACGAAATAGATGTGAAAGTTTATTAGTTGTCTACGAAAATAAAACCACATACTTCTGGTTCTTACACTTTTTTCCTTGATATATTTGACCTTAAATTATTGTGATTCTAATGGCCTTTGGTCCTGAACAGCAGAGAGTTGTACTCTGTCATTTCTTCTTAAAAACAAAAGGGGTAAAGAAGGAAAAGAAGTTGGCATTTATACAATGAGCTGTTGCTGGAAAATCATTAAAAATGAACACTGAATGTAAACCTAACTGAAGAAACTGGAAAAAAAAATAATATCGAATTCACTTTCCATCAAGGTTTAGGAGCAAATAAAGAAAAATTGAGAAGGAGGAAAGAGTTGATAGCCTTACTGAAGTCAGTAACAATCTTTCCCAAATTTCACAAAGAGCAGTCACGGCGCTTTCATGATATGTTCAGCCATGGAGTATTCTGATTTCCTGCTTCTCTATAATATTTCTTTTCTTTTTCCAGTATTTTTGCTTTAGCAGCACTGATGGCAGGAGTCAACTTTCCATTTTCCATGGTGTCTGAATGCACTGAATATTACTTGGTGACTTTTGGATTCACTAGTGTTCCTATAAACTTAAACCAACTTTGGATCCTTCTCCAGAGAAAGAATTACCATGTCCTAGAGAGTACAGTAAAGTTTTTCGACTTCTAAAGAAATAAAATTTCCACTTTAAAAAGTATTTTCCTGTCACTCACTTTCCTGATTTTACAATTATTTGGAATGTACCTGAATTTTTATAGTTTCTTGTCCAAAAAAACAGCTGAAACCACGATACTCAGTGAAGGAATAAACCATCCCTGTTGGTTCTGAATTATTATCTGTGTTTATTTTCCAATGTGCAGGTATTCATTGGTGTCCACCACATCCTGCAATTTCCCGATGTATCTCCAGGCACTGCAAATTCATCCCCTGACTGGCACCCTCCATGTCTGACATTTGAAGTGCTCCGCACACCTGCAGAAGCACAGACTGCCAGGTACTTTCCTTCCATGTTTCATATAGCAGCCTCCCAACCTCAGCACTTTTTTGTCCTCAATTGTTTCTCTTCTTTAATGTCTACATCTGTCCTGGGTTCAGCTACAGCAGTCATTTTTTCTCCTTCTTAGTAGCTGGTGCAGTGCTGTGGTTTTGACTTTCAGTCTGGGAACAATGCTGATAACACCGATGGTTTTAGCTGTTGCTCAGTCATGTTTACTCTGACCAAGGACTTTCTCAGTCTCATGCTTTGCCAGAGAGGAGGGGAAGCCAGGAGGAAGCAGAGGCAGGACACCTGACCCAAACTGGCCAAAGGGCTATTCCATACCACAGCACGTCATGCCCAGTATATAAACTGGGGGGAGTTACCCGGAAGGCCCAGATCACTGCTCGGGTTGGGCTGGGTATCGGTCGGCAGGTGGTGAGTGGTTGTGTCCTTTTCCCTTGTTATTCCTTTTATCATTATTATTGGTAGCAGTAGTGGTTTGTATTATACCTTAGTTACTGGAGAGCTGTTATCTCAACCCGTGGGAGTTACATTCCTTCGATTCTCCTCCCCATCCCTCCGGGAGCGGGGGGAGGAAGGAAAAGGGGGGGGAGTGAGCGAGCAGCTGCGTGGTTCCAAGTTGCCGGCTGGGCTTAAACCACGACAACATCAAATAGCTGGCTGTCTGGGAAGTGAATGGAAGTGGCAATAGCTGCTGCTTTCTGCTCAAGTTCTGTGGCAAAGAAGCTTACTTATCCATAAACAGACCATTCATATAGAATCATAGCATCTAGGTTGGAAAAGACCTTTAAGATCATCAAGTACAACCATTATCCCAGGACTGCCAACACCACCATTAAACCATATCACTAAGGGCCTCACCTACACAGTTTTTGAACATCTCCAGAGATTGAGACTTGCCCTGCTGGCCACACTATTGCTCATACAGGCCAGGATGCCATTGGCCTTCTTGACTGCCTGGGCACAAATTGGCACTTGTTGAACCAGCATCTCCAAGTCCTTTTCTGCCGAGCAGCATTCCAGCCACTCGTCCCCAAGTTTGTAGTGTTGCATGTCATGTTGACCATCACAAAGGTGGTCAAATGTCAAGACAGTGCCATCACAGGAGGAAAGCTACTAAAGTACTGCTGAATTTAAAGACAGCCATAGCTTTCCAGATAGGTTTCCCACACCAGTCAGGTTTGCAGCCATGTTTTTCTGCATCTGAGTTTCAGCACAGTTCAGTCCAGATTAATATTTTCTTGCCTGCAAAACTCTGCAAAACAAGATGAAGATTGTTTCTTCTGACTGACTCAGTCATTTGTACTCACTAACATTCCTAATTTATGTTGAAGAACAAGGCATTTCTGTGAATAACATTAAGGGTCAAAGTCATGACCTTTTGTGAAAAGAGAAATAATGCAACTTTACCATTATGAACAACTCAGACATTGCTTCTGAGTGATCTCTCCAGTACTGATTATCTGTGTATGCCACTGCATTTCAGACACATTTTTGGTACCTTTTAGATGCTCATATTGCCTGACTGAAACTTTTCTTTTCCTGTACTAACTTGCAATTTAGCCTCTATCTTATGTAAGGATTATATTTAGCTACTTAATGCTAGGCTGAAGTTCTGTCTATAGAAAACTGTGCTCAGATTCCATGGGAAAGCTGAGCGACTTTTCCACTCACACAGCTACAGTTGCCTCCTGAGTTTTAGGGTCACCTGTACTGGACCTGGACCTTGGCTGTACCTTCCAACCACCTCCTTCTACCAAGTTTCTCTCAGATACTCATACCAGATAACAATGTGCTTGCTAGTTAGACCTGGCTTACTTCTTCCACCACCTACCTTCAACAATGAACCTCATGAAGATCCAAGCTGCCAGCTTTTCCAGGGTGAGAGAGGAGAGAGCAAGCTTCCAGGGAGACAGGTGCTCAGCAGAGAGAGTTGACAATATGCAGCGGCCGAGCTCTTCAAGAAGCAGAGGTAATGCTTTAAGGCAAAAAAAGCATGGGTGAACAGCTGCACTTCAATGCACTTACCTTTAAAAGTACTTGAATTCATCTGTAAAACAGAAAATGTGTGACAAAGCTAGTTAGCATCAGCTCTGAAGCCCATGGTAAGCTTAACTTCTCAATATTGGACATCACATGGACTGTCAAAATTTTGTTAGATTTTCATTATTGAGAATCAAAATGTATGTATTATATTGTATTATATTTACTGTATATAATTTCTATATTCTATTTTAATATTCTATTCTATTCTATTCTGTTCTGTTCTTGTATTACGTTGTATCATA
>NW_009914154.1:22054-22718 GCF_000696875.1 Nestor notabilis
ATTATTTTGTATTAGATTTAATTTGAAGGTATTTATGTAGGAAGTTGTTATGCAATTAAGAAGAGAAAAAACTATTTAGAAGTTTTGAGGTTTCTTAATCGGCATTAAAAAGCTCTCTGCAACATATGAGAGTGGTAAAATGGCTTGGAAAGGGGGAAATCTACTTAACTCATGTGAAAAAATATTAGGTCTATATATCAAATAAAAAATTAGCTGTACAGATTTCCTTCTATAAACTGCTGAAATTGACATTGCTACAAGCAGATGCAACAATAAGAATTTGGTCCTAGACAACTAAGTAAAGTCAAAAGGCTTAATTCTTTACGAACGGAATAGTTTTTGCAGAGTCCTGATTATATTTAATTCAAAGGAAAAGATTTCTAAACTCTTCCCTTTGAAAAGCAATAAAGATAGCTTCTCAAAAAGTACTACAGTAAGAAAACTGGTGCAGCAAGAATTGCAGTTGTTTAGCAAAATGTTTGAACCTGCTGCTAGTTTGAAAGTCTTAAATGCTATCAATAGGATATTCAGCTACGTAAATATACTGACCTTCCTACTAATCTAGACACAGGCAAAATTTCCCAATAAAAAATGTGTGCTGGTTTTGGCTGGGTAAGAGTTAATTTTCTTCATAGTAGTTAGTAAGGGGCTGTGTTTTTGATTT
>NW_009914154.1:22749-34862 GCF_000696875.1 Nestor notabilis
AGAGTGCTGATAATTCAGAGGTGTTTAGTTACTGCTGATCCCTTCTTACACAGAGCCAAAGCCTTTTCTTCTTCACCCCACACATACTGGCAAATCCTCTGAGGGTGCACAGGAAGTCGGGAGGGGACATAGCTGCAACAGCTGACCCCAACTGGTCTGGGAGATATCCCATACCATATGGCATCATGCTCTGCAATAAAACAAGGGTGAAGGTTGGCAGAGGGACTGACTGGGCATCAGTCAGTTGGTGCTGAGCAATTTTTCATTTACATCACTTGCTTTTTGTGTGGTATAATTCTCTCTGTTTATTTTCCTTTTCATTGCAAATTATTATTAATATTAGTATTATACTTTATTTCAATTATAATCGGTTTTTATCTAAACTCACATGTTTTCTCACTCTTACTCTTCCAAGTCCATTGAAAGGGGAGTGAGCAAGTGTCTGTGTGGTGCTTAGGTGCCAACTGGGGTTAAACCATGACAAAATACAGCTGAAATAGTGTTTTGGTTGAGAACCTTCTCTACTCACTACAAATTCAAATAACTCAAAGGTGACATTTTCAAAGGACTGAATGAAAATCTCTAGGATTTTCTGAGTTAAGACAACAGCATCTGAAAGATATTTGCTATTTCAGCTGTATCAGTTCAGAAGATTTTCAGTGGTGAAATGAAGGATGAGAAATACCTTCTCAGTGCACAACTACCAAATTGTTGTCAAGCTTTCAGTAAGTCATTCATCTCAAAGTATATTAGCTTGCCAAACTATCTCTGTACTGGAAGTCTGTCTTTCACATGGCTTAGAAACTGGGCTTTACATCATAACTTTTGAAACATTTCAGCATAAAATTGTCTAAACAAGAAAAAAATGTATACTTTTTTTTATATGGTGATTTTCTGAACAGACTAAATAGACTACACTAAACAGTGCCAACTTGCAGTTTTAGAAAGGAACAACACATCAAAATGTATTTGCAATCTGACCTGAGGGTGTACTGACTCAGACACTGTATAGGTAGATATTGGAAGAAGAATTTCACAGTCCTCCTCTGCTATAGTATATGCTGTTTAAAAGAAGATCACTAGCTTTTCAAGGCTGCTATTTTATATGAATTTGTTCCTTTAGTATCCAACAGCAGTTAAAAGTCTGACTTTTCCCAGACACGGAGACTTAGGGTTTAGCCTTTCCTGTAACTTTTGTTTGCATATCCTAATTCCCACCATCATCCAGGAAGAACTGTAGATCAGCAAGATTTTCAAAGTTTGAAGATTAGCTTTACAAATTATGTGTAGTAGAGACAACACTACTTTCTCTGGGATTATTTTAGGATTTTTACCATTGTGGTTTACTTACCTTGCCTGTACTAGCCCATAGACTAACTCCCCATACCTTAAAAGAAATCTTAAGAATCAATATAGTTTTGTAGAGATGGTAAAATATGACATTTTTTCGCCTACTGTCCATTATCAAAATTGTCACATTTAAAACTGACAAGCAATTTCTGTTACAGTCCTTACAACATGATATAAAGGTTCCATTTGTGCATAACAGTCTCAATGCAGCGACCAATGTCATCTGAAATAGAGATTATTACCTTAAAATAGAGTTAACTGTTGAATAGGCCTTGTAGCTGGCTCTCTGCAGATAGTATGTACTCCTTTATACTCCTGATATAAAACTTAATCTTTCTTCTGCATGTCTGTACAGGACTGTAAGTTCTACTCCATTGGTTTAACGTCTAAGAAATGTGACTACCACAACTTAATCCTAAAAACTGGTTTTAAGTGATCCTGGAACACTTATTTGATGTGAAGAAACTTTTTCAATTAATTTAATAATCTGGTTTTTGTAGCTGAGAAACACCCATGAATTTAGTTAATTTATTTACTATTCATTTGATTTAATAAAAGATTTTTAGGTACTTTAGAATTGTCTTTCTTCCTCCTATCCTCCTGGTTTTCCACTGTTTCCTACTTGTAACTTGCTGGCTGATCCACCATATGATAGATACAAGATACAGATTGCAGTTTCTCTTCCTGTTTGAATGCCAGGAGTTAACATCTTCCAAGATCATAACTCATATTGCAATTACTCATGCAGGTAATCATATAGTTCTCTTCTTGTGGATTTTCATGTATAAAAACCTTTTACTCCAACATTCACAAGAGACTGCACGAATAATACCAGCTACACCTTTTATGCAGAGACATTAATTTGTAATATATTTTTTTGTTATATTATTCATGGCCTTTTTTCAGAATAGGTCTAGTATAAAAGTAAAGATAACAAATATATTCTGAGTCTGAAAATTAGATCTGTATCTTGGGAAACAGAACTTGTAATCACAGACATATGTTAAATGATGATCTGACTCCATTGTCAAAGATTTTCTGTTTCAATAACATGAATTAATATTTCATGGACATTAAAAGATGCTTCACATTCAGTAAACAAGGATTTATTGTAATAAATCCATAGCCAAGCAACATCTTTAATATGTCCTTGGCTTCATGTCACATGTCACCACCAGCAAAAATCAAAATAGAACATAAATTCACTGCCATATGGAACAGAGACCTTGTTGAACCTTACTTGTTGAGCATTCAAACTAAAATACCAACTCAGAAGGCCACTATAGTCAGCGATGTTCTGTATGTTTGCCAACAGAGTCTACAGCAGCTCAAGCATTGAGTTAGCAGAATGGATCTGTTTAAGAATAACACTTCTCTAAAGCCTCCTGCCTCAGGAAGTAGAAGTAAAAATGCCTTCTACATGTAAATGTAGAAGTTATGCCTTCTACATTTTAAGCAGAAACACTGATTAACAGCATGTTGAATTTGTTCTGCTTTCCATCCTATTCGTGTTTTCCATGAAAGACCTTTTTACATATTAATTTGTTAATACAATATTTTGCATGATGTTTAGAAAGAGAGACTATACCTTTAGCTTATACAGAGGAACTGTTTTTCTTGAGCTGGACTATATATTTGTATCAGGCCAATGCATGAAAAACTGAGACCACACTCTCTGATGCCACCATTTCCATATCCAGAATCCTTCTTGAAGAATGGATCATGAGAAAGAACTAACCCTGTTTTTAATTAACTTCAAATTTAGAAAAAATATTTTATTGCATTATCTATGAGAATGAATATGTATACTTTTTGTGTGCTTTACAAGCGCTGAAGAAATTACCAGGTATTATTAGTAGTGTCTGTATTCAACCACTAATGACTGCACTAATGCTTATTCAAGCAAAGAACATTTATATGCAGACTGCAAGAACTGAGAAAGACTTTGTTATTTCTCTGATTAGAGGAATTGACTTGACTGGAGGAAGAGTGACTTTAGTTAGCTGTGCAAATGCCATTAATTCCAATTAATCTTCTCACAGTATCAAGACCAGAATTCACGGAGAAAATAAATTGCCCTAAATCAATATAACTCTTGTTTCTACCAGGAGTAGGTGCTTATAGACAGAGGAATGTCTTTTATAGTTGTCTGCATCAAGAAGTATTTAAACAAGACAGTAATTCAATGTACCAAACCTCTCAATGATTCTTTATAGACTATTTATACATCTCCTTAATTGCTTTTAATTTGATGGAAAGTACTTAACTTAGTACTTTTGAGTATTCCAGAAAGAAATTTGCTTAAAACACCCACAAGTACAATCAAGTTTTATTTTGCAGAGAAAATTGAGATGCAGGTTTACAAGATAATTGGTTCTATTTACAAACTTTAGATAAGTACTAACATGTACTTACTTTTCATGGGACAGATAAAGAAAACTGACCAGTGATCTGACTTTCAAATGTAACTTGAAGAGTTGTCTCTAAAAGAAAGTTCTTGGATTTCTTATAGACAGCTCTTTAAGAACCATGACCATGAAATTTTAACCCTTGAGGATTTCCATGCTGCTACTAGCAATGCATCAGATGTGTCACAGTCTCAGATTTCGAGAACAATGCCTCAAAGAACACAAGCTTGAGCCTAAAAGAAGCCAGAATAAATCAAACAAATCACGTCAGAGATGTGCCAATGAAATGAAATGAGTGTTCTGTGTGGGCAGGCAAGCACAGAACATCTAGATTCTAGAAATATTACAGCTACCCTCCTGCAATAGTTTGCCCTATAAGAACTTTTTCATATCACGCTGCACAACTGTGATGAATGTATGAAGGTGGGTACTAAGGAGTTTGCACCTCAGGAATAAGGTAAGAATTAATTAAAGGAAAAAAAAGAATAAATAAACAAACAAACCTTAGAAGAGATTCAAAGGTTATGTTTGGGTTTTTGTCTTTGTTTTGTTAGAAGATTAAGAACAAACCCCCAGGACTTCATTAATAGTAACATACCAAACTGAGATACAAAGCAGAGTTTCGCAACACATGATAATGTAATTAACCACAATAGAGTTCGCCCCTCAGCCCTCAGCTGTGTTTATTCAGAAGTTTCCCACTCTCAGCAGCTGAATAGATATCAGTCTCAGAAAGTGCAAGCACAGATCACTCAGTAACTGAGTGGTCACTGAGATCTTCAAGTGTGCTTCCTCCTGTCAGTACTGATGTATTTACTCACTGAACAGGGTGCATTTGAAAGGAAAAGATCAAAATCAGATACAAATAGCAACTCTCAGGGATTTGAGAGCACCAGTGGACCTTACTGACTCTGTACCCGGAGAAGTGCCTGATGTCCTGTGTGGCAGGGTGACTGCCCTACTCCTAACACCCAGGATCCCCTAGCCTCTGCAGCATGCTGGCAGGAGAAGGGCACTGTCCAGGAGCACATGCTATACCTTACCTCCCGATGGTTATCACCCACTTGTCTCCTATTCTGGCTGATAGTGCCCAGAGGAATCCCAGACAGCAGTGTCCCAGAATATTATTTTACAACCAAAACATCTGGGCAGAAACGCCAATGTGCTGTAAAAACCTTCTGTGAGAACAAGGTAGTAATTTTCCCAACATTCTGTGCTGTATGAGGATAGCAAAGTACTGATCACATGCTCAGACAGAGTTTTTCAGTTATGGATACTGAGTTGCTAATCATATAAATCTTATGAGCTAAACTGTGAAAACTGCAAAGCCTGTGTCCTTCTTGAAATGTCTCCTGAAATATAAATAAAAACCTCTAAACCGTTGTTCTGTGCTGCATGGGTTTATTAAAACTATATTAAATACATTTAATAAATATTATTTATTCTTCCAAAAGCAAATATACTGCCTTCTTTATATAACTTCAGTCACATAATATCAGATAATCAAGATGAACGTTCCTATCTGAAAAGGATGAAACGAACATTTGTTCCAGAATTTACAATAGTTTCTTAACATCATTTTGCTGCACTTTGTTTTCCCTTAATAAAAATCTTCCTCAACTCAAAATGGGTTTTTGGTACCCATTATTGTTCCATCTTGACCTTTCCTGTTTTCAACATATGATTTAGTATATTCTGTTGCTTTTAGTACTGAGCAATAACGACAATACTCAGTGATATTTTAGGGTTTTATGATGGCATCAACCACCATAGGTTCTGTTTACTGGGCTACAGTTTTGGGTAGGTTATTTTGTTGTTGTTTTTTGTTGGTTTCTTTTTTTTTAAGAAATAGAAGGAATCCAACTGCTTGCACTTAACTCGGGGGGGGGGGGGCTCAGCATAACTCCTAAAGATGAGCAAATATGATTGCTGTTTCACAAGGAGAACATGACATGAAATTGAGTGACGGCTAACAGACTGAATTAATGTCTGAAACAGAATGTAACAGTCATGATGTCCAATTCATCTGCCTAAAATAAGCTTAATTGGCTAAGAATTTCAGTCTCCTAAATTATGCTATTGAGACTTGCCACTGTGACTGTAAGGAAACTGAAAGGTGAGAAACTTTTTAGTCAACTGAGAAGGAGGACACATATTCTGAAAAATGTGAGATCCACCACTATGGGGTTGGCAGGAAAATGAATATGAAAATTCAGAAAGGGAGCAGAGAATTCTTCATCAAAGAAAAATTTGGCGACTTTAAGAAATACTTCATAAATACCTCCTGCATATAAAGTGGAATCTGAAGTATTCCCAGGAAGTATCCAAAAAAATATGTTCAGACTACACACAGGTGACTTTTTTACACTTTGTTAGATTAGAAATCTTTTTTCCTACTCCCTCCTTGGCTTAAACAACCAACTTAGTTGATGGATTTTAAAAAAATTTGACATCTTAAAGTGTGGCATAGATTTCACAACTGTAAGATATCTGAGCATGACAAAAATAGCCTAATTTACTGACATCTGAGATTAGCAACTCTTCCCAGGTTTAAAGAATAAGATGAAAACTCTGATAACTACTTAAAGTTGTTGATTATGACAGGAAAATTATTATACCACATTGGAAATTGGAAATTTTCCACATGGATGGTTAGACGTTGGACTCACATCATTGTATAGGAAGACAGACCTATGCTTATCAATATTTGCAACACAAAGATTAGTCTCCCTGAATGAGTTGCTGCTCTTAAATTTGCTAGTAACATCCTGGCAGTTTGAAGGATTGTCAGGTTAATTTTTCTTTCTTGCTACACTTTCTTCATGCTGTATTATGTTGGTGTTTCTCACAATGAGACTAAAAAATGCAGATGTGCTGAGCAGGTGACATGGGACTCCAGCAGTTTTTATCCTACTAGGTCTATAACTGTGATAGGCCAGAGATGTTACTTTATTCAACTTCTTCCACCACAGCTTGGAACAGCACAGAAAACTGAATTATGTTATTTATGAAAGAAAAGAAAGCAAAAGAAAGAGAGAAAGAAAGAGAGAAAGAGAGAAAGAAAGAGAGAAAGAGAGAAAGAGAGAAAGAGAGAAAGAAAGAGAGAAAGAGAGAAAGAGAGAAAGAGAGAAAGAGAGAAAGAGAGAAAGAGAGAAAGAAAGAAAGAAAGAAAGAAAGAAAGAAAGAAAGAAAGGAAGGAAGGAAGAAAGAGAGAAAGAAAGAAAGAAAGGAAGGAAGGAAGGAAGAAAGAGAGGAAGAAAGAAAGAGAGAAAGAGAGAGAGAGAAAGAAAGGAAAGAAATAAAGAAAGAAAAAGAAAGAAAAGAAAGAAGACTCAAATGAATAAACAAAAATATAAAGCTAAGGGCAGTAATTTTTTCTTAAATTTGGAGTTGACCCACACACCAGCTTAACCGTAAACTGGCTTAGAACTACAAAATCTCATTGATTTACATATTTCTCTTATTAAACTAATAATTAGATCTTCATCTACACTGCTTATGACATAAAATCACCCCTTTAAACATGACATGTTGTACAAGGCTACCCAGTTGAATAAACATTCATGTGAAGTTTTCCCTCAATAGATTCAATAAAAGCTGTACTCTGTTCCTTCATAATAGAACCCTGACCAAAGCTAGGAGAGTTCAGGAAAAAAAAAAAATCTATATCCCTAAATGATTATAAATCTGTGGTTTTGCAGTGAACACTTCACAGATTAGAACTCAATAGTTTTGCAAAACATTAGTTTTGACCTTCATAAACCTATCTAGGTTTACTTCCATAAAGAATTCAACTCAGACCTCAGCATGCTTTCTCCCCCTTGAAACTATACCTTCCAGCTGAAATATATGTAGCTGATTCATTTTCATGTCCGTCATCTGCTCTGAGGATATCTCAGCAGAATCCAGAGTGTCAAACCACAAGTCTTTACTGCAAGTTCAGTTTTTGGCTTTACACAGGAAAGCTCAACTAATTTCAATGTGGCAAAAATTATATGTTTAGAAATTGTGATGACAATCATACAAAATGTACAGCTTTTCCATGAGACAGTAACACCGTTGGTTTTTTTTGCTTTTTAGTTGTGGGATGATAACTTGCTCTGCATATACAAAAGTTACAGAAGGGTTTACAAGCAGTGGTACTCACCTCACTACTTAAACTGGTACAGTTGATACTGTCATGGAAAAATATTGTTTCTGTATGTTTTTTCTAAGACAAAAAAAAAACCCAAACAAACCCCAAACAAGTTCATTACTCGTTATATTACAGCATGTTTAATGTAATAAAGAAAAAGTCTCAAGGCTCTTCCCAAAATACTCTGAATATTTTCTTAGAGGATGTTTTATCTCTCCTTGAACAATTTTTCTGTTATAATATATTGGGCAATATTTTGATGCTAAAAGTCTTCATCCAGTACAGCTGCCATAGTGTTGTCATTTATCTGCTCCTTGTTCCTCTGGACTCCTTATCTGGGGTTCGTGATACATGTTTTTTCTCTTCATGCTCTGTCTGACCATGTGTCATGGTTTAAGCCCAGCTGGTAACTTGGAACCACGCAGCCGCTCACTCACTCCCCCTACTTCTTCCTCCCCCCACTCCCAGAGGGATGGAGAGGAGAATCAGAAGAATGTAACTCCCATGGGCTGAGATAACAGCAGTCCAGTAACTAAGGTGTTATACAAAGCCACTACTGCTACCAATAATAATGATAAGGAAATAACAAGGGGAGAAGACACAACCGCTCACCACCCGCCAACTGATACCCAGCCCAACCCGAGCAGCGATCTCAGCCTTCCAGGTCACTCCCCCCAGTTTATATACTGGGCATCTCGTGCTGTGGTATGGAATACCCCTTTGGCCAGTTTGGGTCAGGTGTCCTGTCCCTGCTTCCTCCTGGCTTCCCCTCCTCCCTGGCAGAGCATGAGACTGAGAAAGCCCTTGGTCAGAGTAAACATTACTTAGCAACAACTAAAAACATCAGTGTTATCAGTGCTGTTCCCAGACTGAAAGTCAAAACCACAGCACTGCCCCAGCTACTAAGAAGGAGGAAAAATGACTGCTGTAGCTGAGCCCAGGACACCATGCATCATTAAGCCTGTTATTTGAGCAGAAACATACTATGTAAGGCTGAGCACAAGACTCACCCACAGTGCCCATGGTTTACTATTGCGCCATTAGCAAATACATCTCAGTATCAAATTGATGCTGCATCATTAGCCCAGGTATTTCTCAAGTCTGAATCTTAATTCTGTGATGCAGTCAACCATTTTGGTTTGTTTTCTCAGCATGCAAGAGAAAAACATATCTGCATAAACATTTTTGAAACAGTATTACTAAATCTGGGCGTTCAGTGAAAGTTCCCTGACTTCCCCAGAAAATTCACAGGATATGCAAAAAGAGCATAGTTTAGAAAGGTAGTGCAAGACAACTGCTACAGTAATAAATTTCTTTCAAGAAATATATTGCTATCCATTTCTCTTCAGACCTTAACAATGTCAGGTAGATTATACATCTTCCAGAGTACACTATAAATCACTATGAGTCTAAAAGCTTTCCCAGTTAAGTTGAATCCCCTGGAGCTTTACGAGAAAATCACAGAATGTAGAGAGATATGAAAAAAAAACCCAAAACAGAGTATGATGGCAGATATGTCTTATACATTATACAACCTATACTGATGCAGAAAACATTACCTCCACAAGGGTACGGATATCATATCATACCATAAAGATACCATATGATCAGTCAAAACGCAGCAACTCTGAGTTGCCCATGTCCCGAAAAGAAAGCTTAACTAAATATCATGATTAAACCAGAAGAAAATATACATACTAGGCTGCTGCTTTTTTTTTTTTTTTTCTCTCTGTGTTTGGGTGATGATTACTGAAAGATAATACACAGACATCAAAACATCAGTGACAGTTATTGCCAGCATCACTTCATGCCTAGTTTTAATCACTAATATCATCCACTTAAATGAGCATGAACAGAATTACTATGTTATTCCTGTCGGAGAGGATCTTACTCCTCTCCATCTTTCCCTCAACATTTGGCTACATGCTAAAGCACGGAGGTTTTGTACAATAATCTTGATCAAAGCAATGCAAAGAGCTTAGAAAATATCTAAGTGCTAATGGAAATAATGAAATAGGTTGAAAGGAGTGAGAAACGGTAAATGATCTACACAGAAAGCTCTTAACAGAGAATATCAAAACCAAAAGTTAATGCTTTCCCTCTCCACGTCTTCTTTAAAAAGTACAGCAACAGAATGATTGGTGGCCAGCAAAACTTTGTAGTCATGATAAAATGACTATAGAACCATAATAATGAAAACAAACCAAATCAAAACAGAGAAGTTAACTAGAAAGAACTTTAAAAAAAAAACCCAGCTGTTAATCTGATGAAACTAATGATGTTCTTGCTGGGGGAGGAACGGAAACAAGTTCAACAAGTGAACAGCAATAGATCAGGCTGCTTATCTTTGATTGCTATAAAGTCCAGAAATGTTAATCAAGCAAATCATTCATACTCACCTCAAAAGTAACTAGGTAAAAGGAATCATTAGCAGAGTCTGGAAGAAACCATTCAGCTTTTCTGTGAATGAAAAAGGAGCCGTCTCACTCCCTGCAGGACTGATGTGTGGCCTTGACACAATTTCTTACGACATTTTCAGAGGCAAGTCAAGAAATAATGGGGCTTCAGACACATGCAGATTAGAACAAATCTTACTTGTTTTAAAGGGGTAACAAGGCTGCTGAGATGTATCAGAGAAAAATTTATGAATGGCTTCATGTAAAAGGATAGAATAGGGAATTTATTAAGAGAACTTTTCTGGAGCTCTACCAGGAATAATAAAAACATAAATAACCCTGAATTTGGAGGTGACTGTGGGATTACTGCCTTTTTATGTTCTTCCAGCCTTGCTTTTTTGTGATTCTGTAATTATTGCTATTCTTCCCTATATGAATATCCATGCATTTTAAAAAAAATTCTTTTAAGGGTTCATTTTCAAGGATATATTCTTGCATTACATAGATAAGTTGAACAGCATTTGCCTTCTAAATTTTAAAGCTGAATAGGTCCTTTAATTGATATTCTTTTTTTACAAGAGCAAACTATGAAAAATGCTAAACTTCCTTGCTTGCTTTGATGCCTGACATTTGTTATCTACTATGATTTTTAAACAATATGGTCAGGAATGGTCAATTATGCCAGGGTTTTCTGTTCTTTTAACAGTGTCTTTATACATGCTGATTGCTGTAACATCATTATAGCAACAGGGCATTTAATTCACCACCCAAGTAAAAGCACATAATTTTTATAAACCCAACACAAAATTTTTATGAACTTTTATAGATAGAATATTTTATATATACATTCTACAAATATAGTCCAGTTTGGTACATGCTAAGATTTGATTGACATATTTGGGACAGATATTTTCATTTTCTTTCTTACTCCTTCACAGGAAAAACTATATACCCTTTCTGAACATTACTTTTGGTTTTGCTTGGAAATTAGGTGCTCATTTTCCAAGATCTTTTAATGTTTTGGTATAAGCTTACCAGCATTATTAAAACCTTGAGAAATGAGAAAATCCATTTCTTGCAGAAAAATAAGCCAGGCAGCTGACTTGAGTCATCTTCTGTGCTAAGCATGACTACAGTTTTGTAGCTGAAGACTGTACACTGTACGTAACAACGCATGAGATGCAATTAGCTCTAAGGTATGTGTCTGAATACACACTCTATATATACAACATCCTCTTTGTGTAGCTACACAGAAATTAGTGGCATTGTTTATGTTATTTTCAATAAGGTAAAGGATAATTTAGTATTGCTTTCTAATTTTGCATCTGTATGAATGCAGTACCCCTATCCTGGAACTCAGGTACCACAGGTTTTTTTGTTGCAACATTAAGTAAAAGATGAAAGTAGAGTGTACTTCAGAAAAGAAAAGCTTTTGAATGGTATTAGCTAGTCATAAAGAAAAATCAAGGTACAGAAACAGTTTGAACTTAAGCAATAGGTGGATGTAACCTTAAGTAATCTAAAAATAAATGGTATCAGGAGTCACAGTTAAAGCCAGGCTATAACAACTTAACTGCTTTGGCTAGTATTTTTGCCTTGTTTTACAGGATGCTCCTTTGAAGACTACGACCTTGAAAAGAAACTATCTGATCCAGACATAGAATTGTTAGTTTCAGTCATATTGGTTTTAACAGGTGCATAATATAGAAAAGGATATCAAGAAGGTAAAACATTTGTAAAAGAGAGGGGAGAAAAGTCATCACTATTTGTATCAAAGCAGTTAAATATTAGAATCGTAGAATTATAGAATAGTTAGGGTTGGAA
>NW_009914155.1:0-28959 GCF_000696875.1 Nestor notabilis
TAGCAGGTGATCCTTGAATATCAACCAGCAAGTGCCTTGGTATCCCTAGAATAATTTTGGATCTTCCTGTGCTGTGAATTTGTGTTAGGAAAACAGAGTACATCATGGTCCTTAGTCCAAAGATGCATAATGTCATGGTAGGTTAAATATTTTGCTCTTGCCCTTAATAAAACAGGACATATAATTATTGGCTCTGCAATATTAATGTTTAGATTAAATTGTAATTCATATTCTTGTCTCTCAGGAGGAAGTATATTGCACAAGTATATGTTTGGTGATGCTTATTTGTCCCTTTAGTTCTTGAATGGGCTGTAGTGGCTCATGCATTAGATTGGGTTTCTCCAACCTCCTGCCTTTTCCTGCAATTGGAAGTTGATGTCTTCTGTGTGATATGGTGGGTAATCTTCATGTGGTTATGACAGGAAGGACTTGTTAGGACTGACATATAAAATCAAATATTTCATTCCATTAAAAAAAAAAAAAAGAAAAGGTAGCTATACCCAGCGGATGACATCAATGGGCCAAAAAGCCAAAAGTTAATTCCAGTACTATATTCTATGTGTTTTCAAATGAATCCTACAAGGATGGAATGCACAGCATATGTGAGAAAGAAAAAAGAATTGTGGAAAACCAGCAACATTCAAAGCTAGAAGTACTAAATTTGTTCACAAAAAAGGTTCATGCTAGGTTTCTGTAGTAAGCCATATCTTATGAGTGACTTTGACCGAGGCATTTCTGAAACCCTTCTATAAAAAGAAAAATTGAAATATTTTCTCAAACTGAAGATTATCTCAAATTAATCCTTATCTTGAAAGAAATTCTCGTTTAGGAACGGTTTAGACTTACTTACAATTTGGATCTGAATGAGAGATTGATCACATTTGTGTTATGAATTTTCTACAAACTCTTCAAGTTATGGAGAAGCCCAATAGACTATTCTAAGTCAATATTACACTTATATTACAATAACTTTCTTAATTTCAGGTAATAATGGCTGTAATAATGACTGGAAAAATACAGTCTATTGTCTTGCAGAGAAGCTTAAAATTGAAAGAAGAAAGATAGACAATACATATCTTCTCTATTTTGTGTCATAATAACACTATCTCACTGAGGAAGAATAAACCTTTTTAAAGAGCTTTTTAAAGAGCTAGCAAACATCAGTTTCCCAACATGTAAGGTGGGGGAGAGCATGACCTTTCTTGTTGTATCTGTAGCGCAGGCAGGTAAGATAGGTAGTGTTTTGGACTGAGTGCCTTCACATCCTGTTTCCCAGACTGCTTCATCCTTCACACAGCTCCGAAGAGTTTTAGTCATTTTTACACCTTCCCAGCCACTAGTAGTTTGTGCTAACGTTGTGGATGGAAACCTCCTCAAACCTGATATTTTTTCATGCTTTCCCAAGAATATTCCCAGCAGAGATCATGATCTTCTCCTTTCATGTGTTTTCTTTAGAGCTCTTCATGGGCTATCATATTCTGCCCCATGATATGATCTTCCATTAGAACATCTTAGCTGAGTATTACTAAGACAACACTTCTAAGACAAGAAGTGCCTCTCGAGAACTAAAGTAATGGAGTGAAGCAGTGGGGCAGAGAAATAAAATATAACAGTAATGTCTCAGATATTATTCACCAGTTGTCTTCATCAAATGCACAAATCAACTAAATGGACTGAGCAAGGCGTCCCCATGTTTGTGTCAATACATTGCAATCTTGTGTTCTGTGTATCTACAGTGGTTTTTCTTCTCAGTGCTATTTCTGGAATTTCAGTCAGTTTTACCTATTGACTCTCAGTAGAGAATATTTTTGTTAATCCCGGTCGTTGTGTGAGAAATTCAGCCCTTAATACTTTCACTGGGAAGATCCTTTAAAATTTTACATAGTTTGTATTTATGTTGCAAGCCACAATATTTCAGATTATGAAACAATAAAGACTAATGAAGTCCTAAACCTGCATGAAATGTAATAGTCACCTTCTACAAAGCAATCTCTTTGACAGTCCTCTTTCATTTTTCACCAAGATTTGACATATTTCTCTAATAACCTTATAATTTACAACACATTATCCGAATTTTTAACTACTATGACCCTTGAAAATGTCTGGGTTCATCAGCACTGTCAGATCTACTTTGTATCAACTACTAAGTAGGATGAGCGGTCTTGACTAGTTAGTCGTGTCATCATTAACATAAACATTCAAGCATGGTGTAAGAGTGGTGCCTATGGATTATAAGAATGATATGGGTTTTGCATTGGTTTCTTTAATCATTGCTGTATTTAGTGAGATTTGAGAGTACAGAAGAGTCTTGTAGAAATAGCTTGCTATACATTATGGTCAGACATTTTAGCTTCTAAATTAACAGTTTGTTAGGTTCATTGATCTAATATAGTGATTTAAATTTACACAGTGACTGTCATCTTGACCTTTACAAGGATCTTCACAGAATTTGCTAAAACCAAATTTCTTTGTTTATGTGAATAGATCATTCTTAAACACGAGACTGTTCACATGGATAACAAGCTGCAGCTGTATACATCTTACATACAAAAGCATTGTAAAAGAAGCATTAACTATGTAGGCACAAGTCAGTTACTCCAACTGCACCATTAGGTTTTATGTTTTCATACATTATATTGGCACAATAATCTTTCTCCAATATTTAGGTTTACTGGAAGTTCATAAATTTAAAATATTTTAAATGAGGACAAATTTAAATACCTCTTCTCTTCACTGGTAAAAGAAAATAGGATTTTAAAAGAATTTTGAAGAAGAATTTTGAAAGGTTGTAAAATATTCTTAGGAGGTCTGTTTTAAAATGGTTTAATGATTTTTACAGTGTGTTAAAATCTTTCCTGCTCAAAAGAATACACTTTTAACCTTCATGTTAAAAAAAAAAAAAATCTTTGGATATATTTACTATAGGATTTTGACCTATATATCTCTAAGGCAATAAATATACATACATATGTGCATATACATATTTATAGCTTAATATTTCACTGTACATAAGGGGAAAAATATGCAAGGTTCAACCAGTAATCCAATAAACAGTGTATTCATCATCAGATAACTGTTTTTCATGAACTTGTCTTGCCAGTCATGTACAAATACCAGTATTGTGATTCTCTGCCCAATCCCAGCTATGCCAGAGATACAGTCACAAGGTAACACAGCTGTGAAGGACAGTTGACCACCAAAGTCCAGCATCTGTGCATTTCATTCTTGCAGCACTCTATGTCTATATTTCCCTTTTGCCCTGAAGACCAAATGGAGGATGATAGCAATCAGCTTTGACTTTTTGGGAGACATCACCTTGGTGAGGGAATTCACACGTACAGTGAGCCCTCTACTCCTCTCCTTGGGTGACTTTCTGGGAGAAAACCACACAACACTTCGTCCTTCTGACAGCCATTTATGTATACTTTAAATCTTCTAGTCTCCTAAATCTCCAAGACTGTATGGGACAACATGGAGCTACTTTATCTCTGAATAATTATTTTTAGCCATTTCTATCTTCTGAACTAAGGTTAAGGTAATAAGGTTAACCTCTGAACTTCTCACTGATGTAGCATGATATTGTGACTTACGGAAAATCCAAGTACCGTGTAAAACATGTATTTCTTACATATTGAATTAACCTCTGACTGTTAAGTGCCAAATAGGCACTGACCTGAAACAAATGATATTAGAATAAATAGGTAAAACCCGGCTGTGACTGTTTGTTGAATAACTGTGTCAAACATGCCGCTTGAATTAAGAACAGTCTGACAGCTGTTCAAATGTTTCTCAATTTTCTAAAATTCAGTTATCTGACTACAACATAAATTAGTTGGTAATTAAATCACAGTGGATCCTTTTTTTTTTAAGAAGTGTGACAAAATTTCAAGCAATAAAGATAATTTTACAGTTATTTTATATTTCTTAGCCTTGCAATATGTTTCTAAAGCTCTATTATCTCAGTCAATGCAGACTGTTTTTCCTTTCTGTGTTGTTAATTTTCTCTCAAAGATACAGTGAGAATGAGCTAATAATGTCCATAATACATGTTTAAGCACACTGGTATTTCACTTTCTTCTGTGGGAAAACCTGAACAATTACTTGCAGTTTGTGAGAAAATTATTCACCTGTTATGCTTATTTTTTTTAAAAATGGCTGCCAGAGGAGATTACCACCTTTGCATGGTATCAGAGCAATTAGAGCACTGGCCCAGTAAAATATGACTTTTGTTGTAAAGGAGTAGGTGGCTTGCACTGTTGTCTGGCTGTAACATGTAGTAGGATAGAAGGCGTAACTTTACTTAGTATTGTTTGTGATGCTAGGCAATCCAAATGTTCTGAGGTCGCTCTTGAGAGGAAGTTACCTGAATAAATCTCCAGTTCATACCACCAGAGCTTGGCATAATCTGTTGTTTATGCCAACTAATTATCATCTACAGTTAGCTGCAGTTTACAATGATTAGGATTTTTTTTTTTTTTTTAGAAAATGGTAATGGAAATTAGTTTTGTGAAGCCACTTATCTGCACCGTTGTACTAAATTAGTAGAAGCAGCTGATGTATAATAGTATCTTTTTGTCCTATTGAAGAACCATTCTGTGGCCAAGTTCTGTTCTCTTGGAGAATAAATAATGTTATCCATTCTTGGAGAATAAATAATGTTATCAATCACTAAATGACTTAGTAAGCTTTTAGCAGTATTATTTCTCTCCTTTTCCAGAGGATCCCAAGTATATTGATTAAAAGACAGTGTTGTTATAGAATCACAATGAAAATTATGGCAGGTCACAAAATGCTAATGCTAGAAGCATTTCTGAGAGGGTATTATGCAATGGCATAAGTTCAGCTACAGTTCTCAAAGTGAAGCAAAACATATTAAAGATTAAAAAATAAATAAAAACAGCAACAAGGAAACTTCAAAAACATTTTTTTTCCCAAATTTATTTTAGATTCTTCACTTCAGAGGAATGATTACTTCTACTTAGAAAATGAAGAAATGTTGACTTTTTTGTTTTCTGGAGGTATATAAAGCACTTTGCAAAGGAATATTTCAGCTTTTTTGAAAGTAAAAATGTGATCTTTTTTCCATTCAAAAAGATAAAAAGATCACAATTTAGAAGCTGAATGCAAAAGTAACACAAAATAAAAAAAAACAAAATGGATAACAAAAAATGATTAAAAACTGATTAAAACCTGCTAGGTTTTTTGGTCTTTATTTATTTTATTTTGAATATTCTTCTGGGTTTGGCATAGAAATGTGTTTATATTAACAGAATGCGAAGTATGGCACTGAGTTCCCTGCCTGGCTGCTGCTGTATCTTAAAACACATCTAGGAAAATGTAGATATGTATCAGAATGATGTCACAAGATAAAATAACAGAGCTGGCACTGGGAATTCCAGATGGCCAGTGATCACAAGGCAGTAGTAGAACAGCAGGAGACCGGAAGAATCGTAAGAGACACCAACTGAGGAAAGCAGAAATTTTCAGCTACTACACTGCCTACTATTTCAGCACAGCAGTTGCAAAAATGTCAGGGAAAATACTTAAAGGCATCTCCATAGCCTGGTGGCTATGCCTGGGACAAGTGTTTGAGATTTGTCCTGCAAAAATAGAGCAGAATGGAGTACAGAACTGAAAGTACATGTGCTGAAGACATTCTCAGATGAAATGAGGTTACTGCTTAAGCAAACTGGGGTTTGTCAACAGGAAGATCAGAAGTGCCAATTTTAATCAGAAATATTAATTTCAAATACAATTTGCTGCTCCTGCATGGTGAGAAGTGATTCTCACTAAGTGAACTCTCCAGGTTATCCATAAAGTTACATAAATCAGCTTCTCATGTAGTACACATTTTTAATCAGACTTAACACCTTACTGGAGACTTGAGTTTGACTTCCAGCAACATTTAGGGATAAGATACATTTTTAAAAATATCTGGTTTATAATAGAATATATATTTAACAACAACAAAAGAAAAAAACAGCTTCTTTTTCTTTTATTGTCACTCCAAAAATGAGAGAATGAGTTTTCAACTTCCTCAAGAAAAAATGTTCTATATAGTCATACTTAATGTGTGAGTGCTTGTGGAGGCACATTCCATTCTTTTGAATCCATTTGTGGATATCAAATATGAGAGAGAAACAGAAGCCTCAAAACTGTTATGTTGATAGAAATCCAAGTTTTCTGAAAATAAACAACTTGCACAGAGGAAAGTTACCCCCAAACTCTGTTCTCACTCCTAAGTAGACACTAAAGAATCCAATCCTCAGACACAAATACATAAGAAAACTGGCCTCATAATTTCAAATTCTGATAAAATATTAAGCCCTAGTACAAGGCCATCAAACAATCTGTGAAAAAATCCAACAGGGCTGCCCTTTCTGCTCCTCCCTTTCTCCAACACTGGTGAGCAGAGTGCACACAATATGAAAATGAGAAAGTTAATGCAGACTAAATGTGTATGCGATCTTTACTACTTAGGAGTGATGAACTTATGACACTAAGAAGTGGGTGGACATAAAGAGAGCATTAAAAGTACTCAATAGAACACTTAAATAGAAATTGAACTTCCTTAAGCAATAAAGACACCACTGATGTTAGTGTCATCAGCAAACTTGGTGAGGGTGCTTTCAATCTCATCATCCAAATATAAAGATGTTGAACAGCATGGGGGCCAGTATTGATTCCTGGGGGACCCTGCGTGTGACAGGCTGCCAGCCTGAACAAAAACTGCTGATTGTCACCCTCTGAGTGCAGCCTCTGAGTCAATTTCATACCCATCTCACCAATCACCCATTCAGTCTGTATCTTGGCAGTTTGTCTAGGAGGAGGCTGTGGGAAACCGTCAACTGCTTTGCTGGAGTCCAGGTGTTTGAAACTGCCTTAACTGTCTCTTCTCATCCTGCGAACTCTGCTGCATGCCCAAGAGGACTTACAGCATTTTAGAGGTCACTGAAATTTTAACAGAACATGTTCAGGAAAATAATTTGGTTTCCATTTTGGCAATTTCTAACATTTCTCCCATTTCTGAATAATTTGCAGAACTGGGAACAAAATCAGGATTTTTGATACCTAATCTTGTGTATCTAGAGAAGGCATAGAAACATTGAACTGAAATCTGGATTTCCTTTCTAATTTTTTATTTTTTTTTATTAACCCACACCATCCTGTAAATCTTGTTAAGAGCCTCCAAACATTTGGCATGGGTTGCTTCTAAATAGCAACTATTATGATTACAGTCTTCAAATCTACTAGCTTGCATTTTGCCTATATAAATACAAATCACAATTATGTTATATTGTTTGGCCAGGATCCCTACAGTTTAAAATTCCTAACCTATGAGAAATAAACTGAGAATGCATGTCAGGGAATGTTCAGGTTCTTTCCTTGTAAATTATTTCATCTGCAGGTTTCCAATAAAATAGGCTGAACAATAGATGATTTAATGATATCATTCTGCCTAGCAGTAGACTCTTCAAAAACCTTTGGTTATTGTTCATTCATATTAAATATTATTTTTCAGTGAGACAACTATCCAAAGGTACACGATGGCACTTAGACGAGGTAAACCAGAAGTCAAGATTCAATATAAATTTGGGGTTTGACCAAAGTGTTGTCTATATGAAACCAACAGTTTAGACTTTATTTAAGGATATGATGATATAGAAACAAGAAATGCATGAAGGAAAAAAGGAAATAGTCATGAAAATGAAAGTGTATATGTGACAATCTTTTTGTTATATTCTCTGTATAGAATAAGTACGTATATTCATATACCTGTATGTTCATTCATACACATGTATGCACATGTTGTTCTCATTATAGCACCACTGAAATTAACTCAACCTCCCAGTGCTAAACTGTGTAGAACTTTTATAATTATTGGACTTACAACAATCACATGCTTTTTTCCTCCTTTGATGACTTTCCCAATTTTGTGACACCATGAAGAAGTGAAAATGTTGACAAAAATAGTGATGGTATATTTAAATCAAGGCACTCCCTCAGATGCCCTCTTTGCTGCTCTGAAATCTTTAAACAATCAAGAGAGTAATCCTGATATAAGATATAGAAAGATTAACAGAATTAAACCGTTTGAGTGGATGTGGAGGAAAAAACCCATAATCATTCAATTTCAAAGTGACATCTCACTTTCACTCTAACCAGCCATTTAAGTGTAACTGGCTGGATGTTACATCCAAATGTGTCTTATAAGTGATTTCCAGTAATGATGGCACCAAGAAAGCAATCCTAATGAGGAAGTTACCTAATTTAGAAAGCAATGCAAGGCTTTTCACATCACAAATACTTAGCTTATATACAAAATAATATTTTGGGGGTTTTTCTGATTACATACTTTATATGCTTCAATTATTATGCCAGGTTCTTTCCACTTCTTGAATCTCTGCATTTAATGAAGAGTTATGTTGAATACATAAGAAAATCATAGACTCATAGTATAGTTCAGGTTGGAAGGGACCTTCAAAGGTCATATAGTTCAACCCCCTGCAATAAGCAGGGACATCTTCAACTAGATCAGGTTGCCCAGAACCACATCCAGCCTGGCCTTGAATGTCTCCAGGCAAATCTACCATCTCTCTTGGCAACCTGTTCCAATATTTTACCACCATCATTGTAAAACATTTTTTCCTGACATTCATTCTGAATGTCCCCTCTTTTAGTTTAAAACCATCACCCCTTGTCCTGTCACAATGGACCCTGATACAAAGTCTCTCCACATCTTACTGGCAGGCCCCTTTTAAGTACTAAAAGACCACAATAAGGTCTCCCTGGAGTCTTCTCCAGGCTCTCAGCCATTTCTCAGCAGATGTCCTCCATCCCTCTG
The DNA here is from genome assembly GCF_000696875.1 of Nestor notabilis. Lineage (NCBI taxonomy): Eukaryota > Metazoa > Chordata > Aves > Psittaciformes > Psittacidae > Nestor > Nestor notabilis. Next base: position 8,846 of record NW_009914155.1, read on the forward strand.
ATAATTTTTGTGGCCCTTCTATGGACCCTCTCCAATAGGTCCATGTCTTTCCTGTACTGAGGAGTTCAGAGCTGGATGCAGTACTCCAGGTGGGGTCTCACCAGAGCAGAGGGGCAAAATCACCTCCCTTGACCTGCTGGCCACAATTCTATGTTTATTTACATTTTACTCAATTTTTCCTGGTAGAACCTAAGTTTTCAGTGAGGCACTTAGACTTCCAACAAAGAGGAAAATGAGAATTAGCATGCCTTAGAATGGGATCCAAAAAGGAGAAGGCACTGGGGAACAGTCAGTCTACACAGCACATTAAGGAGCAATACTTTTGAAACAGTGGTTTTAAGTGAAGAGGAAAAGCTACAGAAGGATACTTGATTTTGAAAAGGTCCAGGTGAGTGCATACAAACTACGGCAGACACTTCTATCCAGACTTTGAAATGACTTACTCTTTTTAAAACTGCTAGTTGTAGTTACTTGTCTTTCACACCTTTGTTAGAAAGTGTTCTCCACTTGGGTTCAAATTTCTCCCTAGTAACCGAGGTTCAAAGCCATAAAGCCTTATTGTGTGGCCACACATTCACTAAACAATGATTATTATGCATGGTTAGATCCCGTTTCACTGTCCCTCTCCTGTGTCGGCATTGAAATATGTGAAACAAGTGAACTAGGGGCTCGGAGTCACAAGCTGATAGCCAGGACTTGAAAAGTGATGGAAAATTTTCTGTGTCCCTTCTCCAAAGACTATTTTCCATACTTTAAATCAAACATGATACAGACTCTCCATGCTCAGATGGATGCCCATCTAAGAACCCATAAACCCATCTGACTTCTGTTTTTAACCTGCGGAGGTAAAATGCAAAAAGCACCCCTCCGCATACTTGCTTTGCTTCTGTTCCCTCAAATAACCTACAGCTTCGTTCTTACATGACTCTCCTGGGAGGTAGGTGCTGTGGGTTTGAGTCCCTCAGGCAAAGGAGGGAACTCAATCCAGATCGCCTGCTTCCTGGTTGAATGCTTGAATCTCTGTGGCTACTACCTCCCCCCTCAGCCACAACATTTTTGTGAGGTCCTGTCAGCCTGCGTCAGACCCTGGAGGAGCCTGGCAGAGAAATGCCTCATTTCTGGATCTTCATCAGGCTTAGGCAGGAGATAAGCATCTCCTGGGGCTGGGGAAGCCCTGGGCATGCATTGAAACTAAATTTTAAGAGTTTAAATAACTTTAAAATAAAACAGGGAGGAACCAATTGATATTAACAGCCTTCAGGTTCAGACACCATTGAGTGGGACTATCAGGGGATTTTTTTTGTTTGCTTTAGGCATCTCAGATCTGCCTAAGTCCCACTTAGGTCCTCTACTACATCTAATGGAAAGATCCATTTGTGGGCTGAATAAAGCTGTTAAATACTTGTGCAGTGTGAGGGTCAAATGGCATAGTTTATATGAGTTGCATGTAATTCTGTTCTTGCAGAAATAAATTTCTAAAAAAAAAAAACCAAAACAAAAACCAAAACCCAAACCCAGAAAAATAATGTTCCTCAGAAAATAGTTCCATTTAAAAAACCCCAAACAATTAAAGTATATCAAATAAGCTGTTACTATTAGAAATATGGCTGAGATGAATGCAAAACCTGTTCAATGTTTTTTAGAATTTTACTTAAAAGACCTTATCCATCAGACATCTATCTGAGTGATTTTTGCTGCTGTTGCTGTTTGAGCATAGCCTATAATTAATGACTAGCATATAGGCACAACTGCAAAGGTGTAGGTTTTTGGGAATTTCTGTTAAATATATACATTTTCAGAAAAAATACATAAAAAAGACAACATATTACTCACTTTAATAAATCAATAAGTGAATTTTTGCTGCAAATATAAGGTTATGAGCAGAAAAGGATTTGAACTTTTGTAAACTTTTGGCAAAATTAATATTTTCTATTGAGAAAATATAAAAATGAATTTACATGAAATGAAATTTCAATATAATTTATTTACTCAGACATTTAAAAAGTGCTTTGAAGCAGCACTGAAGGTAATATCCAAAATAAATAAGCTGGTGATCAAACTTAAACAGGGGAGATTCAATTTGTATAGAAGGAAGAAATTCTTTACTGTGAGGGTGATGAGGCACTGGAACAGACTACACAAGGAAGTTGTGAATGCTCCATCTCTGGCAGTGTTCAAGACCAGGTTTGACAGGGCCTTGAGCAATTTAGTGTAGTGGAAGGGCCCCTGCCAATGGCAGGGGGGTTGGAACTCAATGATCTTAAGGTCCTTTCCAACCCTAACTATTCTATGATTCTAAAATACAAATTTAAAAAAACTGTATTTAAATATTCAAATATGACAAAAAAAATTAAATACTGAAACATGCAACATGAAAAAAATCTCCAGCTTGTGGGACTACCCTGAGTTATTCCATTGCAAATGATACTGATCAGAACATAATTTTCTGACATAATATTCAACTTCTTGGTGATTTTTAACTTGCTGTATATGTAATGTTTCTAGATATCTGCTGGAATTAAGATGAATGAAAAATTGAATTAATGTTTTGTAAGTTTCTGGGATAGGGCAGGAGCATGCCATTCTGTCAAGGTGCAGAAGTATGGCATATACATAGTGGGCTAATGCAAGTTTAATGTCTGGATATATTGACTTGGAGCCTATAAGCACTATTTCTCAGCTTTCTTCTTTGTTTTATCATTGCTTCAGTTCATGAAGATAAAAGGACTCTGAAAAAAAATGAATAAATCTCACCTTTTCCTCTTAAAGCTTTACATATCCTACTTCTTTATTTTCCTGACTGAATATATGATAATTCCTCTGTTAATGTCTTGGACATTCTTTTTTCTTACATTCTGATAGAGTAGACAAAGATGAAAAAAAAAACAACCCACCTCAAAGTAGCATTTTTAATGTTAAGTGCACCCACTTTTTTTTTTTTAATTTTTTTTTATTTTTTTTTTTTTTATAAATAATGCTTGGAAATACATCTTAGAAAATTAATTGGCACGTTTGTCCACAGGGATTTTTGATACCTGTCCCCTTTTCCACCAGAATTATCAACCCACATTATTGCTGCAGTACACTGGGAAACTCCAGCTGTCTGAATCAATATTTCTACTTCCCTTGTTTACATCCAAGCTCTGGCTGGTGCTGGGTGGCTGTAACACACCAGAGCCATCACATGCCTCCCAGTTGCTACAGGCAACACTGTAGAGGGTGAGAGCTGGTCCCTGTGCATCACATGGCAAGCTCTGACATGTCATGGTTTTAGACAGCCTCTCCTTGAATTGCTTAAGCTGATGTTAAGATCACATGATCTTCCAAGAGCTGTACTAGTGCCAGTCAAAAATAACATTGTATTTTCTTTGTTACTGTAATAGACTTGCGTAACAACTGTATCAAAGCACATACCTGACTTTTTCCACTAAAAGGAAGGGGTAACCAGCTAATCAAACTTTATTCTCCTATTTTGACTCTAGTTATTCACCCTGTGAAGGTATCCCAGATTTGGTTTTATCAGCAAATTATATTTTTGGAGTATTCACTTCAAAATTACTGTGAGCTGAACACGAGTTATTAGGCACTTACGTTATTGATTGGGGACACTGGGTTACATCTCTAAGCTATTTTATCTGGAGAATTTCTTCAGGTCACGAGTAGAAATTAACTTCTTGATGTTATTTTCCTGTTAACTGGCTACAGATCCATATCCCCATAGTTTGCATGACTATCAGAGTTTGCTTAGGGGAGGTTTAGGACTGGATAGCAAGGGCATTACAAGTCAAGCATGCTGTGCATTGGCAGAAACACAAGACCCAGTTCTAAAATGCACTTCTGTCACTACCATGAAAATTACAGTAAGTATCACTGGAAAAGATCTCTTCTTCAGATTCAAATTCTTACTTTCCTTAACAAGGTATAAGTTCATAAGTAAAAACCAACAACCTTATTTATTAATAAATATATTTTTACTGTTTGAATTGGTTAAAGGTTTCCTTAAAAAAAAAATCACATTTCATCTGTTAATACTGGCTTACTTTAAATGTTTTATGCAAAATGTCTTCAGAATAAGGTTCACCACCTTACACCAAATCTTGTGCCGCTCAAAGATTTCCCAGTCGCATCCCTGGAAATGTTCAAGGTCAGGTTGGATGGGAATCTGAACAACCTGCTCTGGTTGAAGATGTCCCTGCTCGTTGCAGAGGGTTGGACTAGATGACCTTTAAAGGTCCCTTCCAACACAAACCATTCTGTGATCCTGTGATTTTGTGACTTCTGGTGTGGCGGTCCCCAGACATCTGGCAAAAAGAACTAGGTATACCCACACTGGGCATGGTAGGGCCTGCAGGTACTGGTTTTGTGGGCTTCAATTAGGAGACTAAACATAGACTTCAGAATTCTGTAAACCTGCAGAACAATATTTACGATTTTTTTGGGGGGAGGGGGAAGGTGGATACTGAGTATTTTTTTAAGATCTACTCTTATTTCAAGAAATGTAAGCATCTTCTGAATGTGAAATCCTGCTTTTCAAGAAATGGTGCTTATCAAATCAGCTGAATCACTCATCACAATTTATCAGACCTGTAATCATCATAAAATAGCCCCTCATACTCTAGATTATTAGCCCGTGTCTTTTCAAAATGCATGGGTTGAAACGTCAATATGGAGTTAAGTCTGTACGTGGCTACAGGTAAAAATGGGTATGCCCATGGCAGGAAGAATAGAGAGCTCATTATCCACACTGAAATGTTACAGTCATCTCATTTCCCATGTTTCAAAAACATCTCATATATTTTTCTCCAGTTGAGAAACTGGAAAATATACATTCACAGAATATGTATACTTATCCAGAGGGAGGAAATGTAGAAAGAGGAGATTTCTTTCTTTCACTTCAAGACAAATGTGAGAAAATGTTAAATAGTTGCAGAATCTCTGAATTATGTCATAACCCCATTTGGAAAACAAACAAACAAAAAGCACTGATTAAAATCATTGCTCTCCAAAACACAAGAACTCTGTGGGTTAAATTTGTATCTATCATCTTCTTAAAAAACTGCATGCCGGGGCACATGAAAGCCATTTCTCTCTATTATATTTACAATTCACTCAGCAAGTTTCCAATAGAAAAGAATGCAATGTAGAAAGAAAATCCACTGCCCATAATTAGTCACCCACAATGAACTTTGCATTATCAGTAGTCCAGCTTTTTTCAGTGATCTTTTATGTTTTATTTTATAGAAGTTATTCCATTTCCTTATCAAGATGCTCTGTTGTTAAAGAAGTGAGTTTAATATTTTATATTAGAAATATAAGGACTTATCTGAATATGTTGTGGAAGTTCCACATCTTATGAGCAGTTACAGAAAAGAATTTGCCCAAGTTACAAGTACTTTGTATTTACTGTAGTGAACTGTACTTCCCCCTTGCCTTGATGGATCATAGGGGAATGTATATATATGTATATATATGATAAAGGCCATTGATATACCTAGGTTCTGCCAAGATCTGTCTGAGAAATACTGATTAAATGCCCATAACCAACAGCTCATAACCTTGTAGTAAAGGCATTTACCTATGAAATAGGAATACCAAATTTAAGATTTGGTTTAGTGATTTCAAAAATGGACATGAACCTGTATCTCTTACATCTCAAGATCCTATGAACAATAACCCTCTCAAAAGAAATTATGTATAACCTGAAAAACTGGGAAACTAACTTTATAATCTGAATCAGAAACAACAGAATTTGAAGCCTTGTCCCCTGTAGGCAAGTCATGTGATAACTCTAAAATTATTGCTTTTTAAATGGAGAAGAAGGAAAGTACTCTCTTATGCATTGTAACTCAACTCCCCTCCCCACCCACACTCCCAATTTCTCTCCCCCCAGAGTACATCTCATTCTATTTTCGGATACTGAAATGTCCTGTAGATCTGGAAATACTATTGCTGGAGGCAAACTGTTCATACATTCCCGAATTTCATAGGAAGCTGAGCAATGCCACTTCTTGAACAGGGAATGGGAAATGATTAGGAACTGATGGGTAAATTAGAGGTACAAGGAAAAAGTAGTGACTCACCTAACTGAGGAGCTAACTGTCCTATTCCACCCAGCTGGAGCTCCGCCCTGCTCCCAGCTAGAACCAGAGATCTTACGGCTTATAGTAATGTACCCTGGAAATAACAAGTATGTGGAAGTGATGAATATTTTCAAATAAGTATGTTATACCCTTAATAAAAGTCCACGGGAAAAGCCAATTAAGAATTTTCCACCAGATCATGTGAAAACCTAATTTTGAGATCTATGTTGGACAGTTGCTCTATTCCAGAGTGATGGGTTTACTGTAGCTATGAGAGTTTTTTATGTTCAAAGTTGATGCAATAAGTACATATACACCATCTTACAGTATAGGGATAAATTAAATGTATAAAAGCATTTTTTTTTTGCAAAACCAGATACAAGAAAATAAGCTACTAACAGTGGCAGACTGATAGCAGTCAGGGAGACTGAACACAAAGTCAAACTAAAATTAGGGAGCAAAAAGACTGAGAAAACTATGGTCTTTGATAAAAATGAAAATGGGTATGTTTGAAATGCCCTATTATTTGAGATGACCCCTTCATGGAGCAAAAGTTGCAACAGAAAAAAAAAAAGGACTGTTCATTTTTTCAGCTGTTCATGCACAGAATCATAGAATGGTTAGAGTTGGAAAGGACTTTAAGATCATCTAGTTCCAAACCCCCTGCCATGAGCAGGGACACCTCACCCTAGACCATGTCACCCAATGCTCTGTTCAAGCTGGTCTTGAACACTGCCAGGGATGGAACATTCACCACTTCTTTGGGCAACCTGTTCCAGTGCCTCACCACCCTCACAGTAAAGAACTTGTTCCTTATACCTAATCTGAACTTTCCCTGTTTAAGTTTAAACCCATTACTCCTTGTTGTCTCTCTACAGACCCTGATGAAGAGTTGCTCTCTGGCATTCTTACAGGCCCCCTTCAGCCATTGGAAGGCTGCTCTGAGGTATACACGCAGCCTCCTCTTCTCCAACAAAAATTATCTCAAACATCTGCAACAAAATAAAACAATAATTTTAAAGATACAGACTTACATGATATATTTTCAGTCATGCTATTTTAATCAAAATTAGCTCAATTGTGAAATATCTAGATTCTTTGCTTTTAACTCTAGCAGAACTAAGACTTGACCCTAATTTTCTGTATATTCTTTTTATTTGTTGCTGTTGTATTAATTTTTATTTCTATCTGCTATGTTCTGTTTTATTTTAAGGTGAATCTAAGATTCCGTATAAGCAAGAGAAAGGTAAACCCTTGAAACTTCTAATTTCAACACGTGGTCATTACAAAAATATATCAGGTGCCAGAAATGTTTCACCCTATCCCACGGCCTAAGAAAATCTCTAACAGTTGTTGATAGAGACAGATTTAATTACAACAGTTTCACAGAAGCCTGAGCATATGAGCACAGAGTGGACATGAAGTGTTGTCAAGGCTCATTTGGCAATGTTTCAACTGCCAAGGGCAAGACTAGAGATCAAAGGAAAGAGTCAAAACTCCTAATCTCTGTATGAAAGGCTCATGCTGCCCAGGCTCGATGGCAGGCCCAGATCAGATTCTAATTCATTATTACTTTTGCTATTTCTACTTACAGAAGAAAAATGAAGCTTGTCTATGAATGTTTTAACAGGAAAGGCAAAGATATTCTCAAGAAAATCCTATAACCAGGGGATGAAAGAACATTTTTTTCCCTAGATTTTAACACATTTGAACACTGAGAGTTTCAATTCTAGAGTAAAACTTAAGTTCCTTGTGAACATAAGATTCCATCTGACTTTGCTTCTTTGCTCTAAGTCCTGATGGCCCCAATGGAAAAAATTCCTTGTTGACTCAAGTGTAGTCACTTGATAATTGAGTTTTGGGATAGAAAATAGGTGTTTCTTTTTTTGCTTTGAGTATAAACTAACAGCAACCTATAGGTATCAGTTTATTAAGCTATTTTTTGTAAGCCTATGCCTTCCAATAAAGGCATACATTTCTTTGGGGACAGAGGAGACGAAAGATCTCACTTCAAGAGAAGGGGAAGAAAAAGAGCTATCTTTCCTCTTCCTCTCCCTCTCCCTCTCCGTCTCCCTCTCCCTCTCTGTCTCCCTCTCCCTCTCCTCTCCTCTCCTCGCCTCACCTCGCGTCGCATCGCCTCTCCCTAGCCTCACCTCGCCTCTCCCTCGTCTCGTCTCATCTCTCCTTCTCTCCTCCGCTCCTTCCCACAAACAGGAAGGAGGGATACATGTACTTAACCCTGGTGTTCCTCTCTGTTGAGGTTCAAGAAAGCCTTCAGACTAAGATGAATACATGTACATAATCTACTTTTCCTTTCCTCTGAATCAAAGAATCTTCATCTTTGCTTGGCTGACATAAACACACGTTTTGGGGCACCTCAGTCTGCTTTTAAAAAGAACAGAATTTCCCCAAATTCAAAATAAGTTCTGAAAACTATACCACACTCTCATTTTGGAATGTAATTTGTCAGACACAATTTTTGGTAGAGAAGTTCAAGATAAAATAAGCTTCAGCATTGGTGTTTTAATTTGTCCTGTAAAATCATCTGCATTCAAAAGCCAAGGTCAGTAGCTTGGCTGAGGCTAAGTAAAGGCAGCTATTTTGTCAGCAAATTGTTTCACAGAGAGCCTATGAGTATGAAAGTGACTTTTTCATGAGGTTCTGGGAAAAAAAAGTAAAAATCAGCGAGACTCTGGTCTCTCCATATTGTGTGAAGTCCAAATGACCTTTCAGTATTGCTAGAAAGCTGTCTTGAAGGCATTCTTTGTTTGATATTAACTAATCCTGTTACTGAAAGAAGAAAGAGTAAGATTTTATTGTACACTGGCTATACTAACAAGATGTATCTGGAATTTCCTGTGTCTTTTGATAATTACAACACTGATGCATTTGTTTTCTCCTGAGAATAAGAGTAAAATTACATGGTCATTAAATTATTTTATTCTCCATATCCAAATCTTTTCAATAATCCATTATTGTGAACTTTCTGAGTGTGTATATACGCTTAAAATCTGAAGTAGCAGAACTAATTTTTGAAGTTACATTTGAAAATGAATCATGAAATTTCAATAAAACACACTTACTTGTCTCATAAGATAAGCTCTGGTTCTGTTTCCTATGAAGCCAGTGGGAATTTTGTCATCCGAGTTCAGCAAGAGTGGGACAGGACCAAGAGACATTTTGTTTCTCTGGGAATACTTAAGAATGTAGATTTCCTAACTTAATTTCTTATATTTTCTTGTTTATAATCCTTTGGGATATGACTTGGGTTTTTTTCACATAAGCAACATTTACTGTAATTGGCACAAAACCATCTTTACTTTTACTTTTCTGCAGGAAGTAGGATGGGAAACTGATGAGGAAACCTGCTGGAGCTGAGAGTAGTCATCCAGTCAAACTTTCCTATGCTTCCAAATGCAGTATATCCATGCCTGCTCCTATCCTTCCGTGTTCCCTTTACCTCTCCTTACCATGGCATAATCATTATCATCCTGGTCTGTCATTTCTGAAATGGTGATATTCTATATTGCACACACTGTTGAGAAGCATTGAGACAACTCAGTTTTATAAATCTCTATGTGATTAATTTGAGCATCTGTTACTGCCAAAGCTGTAATCACTTGATTTTTGATCACCTTCCCTTGAAAAGTTAAAACAACATTTATGCCTTCCTTGGGTTTTGTGGGGCTTTTTTCTTACTTGGTAGTTTACAAAGTTTCTAGCAAACTAATGTTGACATATAAAAATGTCTGGAGTTTTCAAGACAGAACCTCACCCTTAGTCTGTAGCTGAAACCTGTTAATAAGGTGACAAATATCCTTTGACAAATGCATATGCACACACCAGACCAGATTATAAATTAGTCTCCAAAAGGGATTTTTTTTGTGGTTATGTCTGAGCCGCTCGGGCTGTGCAAGGAGACCTGACAGAAATAGTTTATATTAGCTAAGTATTAAGAATAAATCTTGTGATACAATTGGATTTCATTTTCCCTCGCTGAAAACCTCCTCTTAAAAGAAGCAGTTTAAAATATCCTAAATGGTGTAAATTTTGATTAAAAAATCCAGACTGTCTGCATAGGTTTATCATGAGTTCTATCTAGGTCTTCGTTACATTTTTCCATATGGCAATTGGTCACCAGTTGCAGAAGTGGGGTATCTCCCATGCACAGTATGAAGCCTCTCTTTTGTCCAGGATACAATCCCAGTGACTTTTCTTAGGCTAAGCAATTCTGTCCTGCTTTTGGGTCCCCCTCCCAGGGCCATGTCACTGGATGATGAGTACAAAACCAGAATTTGAACAGAAGAATGGTGTTCAGTTATAAAGACTAGTAAGAATATAAAAATATTTCCACATTTATTTTAAATAGAAATAGTTGCATTGACATAGATTAAACAGTAAGATACTGGTTGAAAAGTTTTAGTTCTTTATCTTCCAAATGAAGTTCTGCAGAGTAGGAATTTTATGTTATTCATTCTCCTTTGATTACTAAAATACCCACATATGTTCAACTTTCCTGTATGACTGTGCAAGATAAGTACTTCTAGAGGGCACAAAGGAACAAACAAGAGAACTTGAATTGTGGTCTCTCAAAGGAATGTTGAATATCATGTGAATGTCCACACTGCAGACAAAGAATTAGTAAAATGACTTTAGGAGAACACTTAAAAAAAATCTGCTAAATAATTTTTCTATGGACGTACTGTCTGAGAATGCTTAACTCATTGTGTTGAGGGGAAATGAAGGGAAAAATATGAGGAGAGACCAGTATGACAGAAATACTCAGCTCAGAATAGAAGGGAACAAACATTTTAAGTACATCTTATGACCCCAAATGATGGGAAGAGGTAATAAGCACCTCTGAATTGCACATATCCCATTAAAAGAGAAAGATACTGTAAACAAATTTGGCAGCATAATTCACAGCATATGCTGTAAATACATGCTCAGTTCATCATAGTATTTAAAGGTGTACACCCTTTTGGCATTAGATTACACTATTAAGGCAAGGCTTAAAAATGGTAGTCTTCTAAATGACATTAAGTGTACTTACTAAATCAAAACCATAGACAGAACCACCAAATTTGGGGAAGCCATCTCTAAAGCAAAAGCTTTATAATTTCTTCTGCAAAGTGCTAGATGGGCCTGGTTTTACCTGACTGCAACATCAGCTGTGGTGTTTCAAGCCAACCTTGAATAAAACATCATAGAGGACTGCTTGAAGTGTGGCTTGTCTTGGGTTGAAACCAGCTGGCTGAGGCACTACTGGCAGTGCACCCATGCTGCAGCTGAGTGCAATATTCATTCTGCTTCTTGGGAGATTTTTGGTATGTGATGGGGTTTTATTTCCCTTGTTAATTAGCTAGCCATTCAGTAGTGACTGAACAAGACAGAATAATTAGAGGTATCTTGCCATTACTTTTTATTGTACAGATGATGACTGAAAGATCTGGGAATTAGGATAGCAAATCAGTATAAGAAACTTGCTTTTGTGGTTGCTCTGTTGGGGACCATCAACCTCAACTCACCAGTTATGCAGTGTATCAAGTTCAGGATGAGTGTCCTGGCACATCCATACCAAAGATACCTCATGGGCTACTGATTAGAAGAGTTATCTGCCAGATAGAAAATGTAGCTTGACTCACTTTTAAGTTGTGTGGGGCCTGCAAACCGGGTCTCTCAGTTTCTGAAAAGCAGTCTAGCTTCTTAACTGCTGAGCTACAAGGTAGATATCATTACCAGATGCCTTCCATCATGCTTCTTTCCTGTCAAATGAGATCCTAAGTGGCTAAAGGTTCCTACTACCAACAGTAATTTCTTAAGGGTAAAAAGGGAGCATTCAGCTTATCAAGATTTCTGCCTCACAGGGTTTATATTTTCTCATCTAACGTATATGAGTTGTTCAGGCTAGTAGTTCAATAGTAGGCCATCCACCAGAATTGTGAGGGAAAGTAGTGCTTCGCTGCAGAAACCTAACTAGGAAAGCAGTCTTGGTGTACTCCTAAGGTTATCATTCTATACCTGCTTAATGCATCAGAATACAGAGAATGAAGCGATGTATGGAACAGACATGAGAGCTGTACTGTAAAAGCAAAGATCTGCATACCTGACAGATCTGTATGATTGAGAACCTGTTTAAAACATAACCTATTATGGATCTATTCTAAGACAGTTATAAAAAGTTATAAGTAACTTTTCTTTCCTGACACAGCTTGTCCCATAAACACAGCTTGAGACAATACAACCCATTCGTATCATGTTTCTGAGCAAAGGAAGAGTGTGTGATAGAATGGACATTGCTGGTGGGCTGTCAGTGTAATGCAGGATTTTTCTATCCTTGAAACTTGGATATTCTTTGCAAGCTCAACAAAATGAAGATTATTCTTTAAGTCTGCTATGAGAGGATTAGATTGCCTCCTGCATTTAATTGTTTTAGTGCTTGGGTAGATTTAATTCTTTTTTTAAGAGAAAGTGTGATGAGAGAGATTTATCTGTAAGATTTTTTTTAATGTACTTGATGTATTTAGGAATGAAAAAAGCTCAAATTCTTGCCATCTTGACCTCAAGGAATCAAACAATGGAATAAAATTTCTGCCATAACACTGAGCTAGTTTTAAAGTACCATATTTTCCTATAAGTACAAGCATAGCTGCAACTTGTCAAGAGCTGTAGACATGTTAAGATGCTGAAAATTATATTCAATTAGAAATGCATAACAGTAGAAGTATTTAATTACTTTGGCAGGCAAATTTTCCTGGACATGTAGCTTCATGCATCAATAATGTATTGTAATTAATCCCGATTATCTTTTGTAGCTTTAATCTACACATTAGGCCACAGGTCTGTGAGTTTTGGAGAAGTCACTTAGTGTACATTTGCTAGGGAAAGTGAGTGACACATGAATTTTACATTGTGTTTGGGGCATTTCCTGAAATGAAAGAGTAACAAAGTCAGAGAAAATGCAGCTACAGCAACAAATCCTGGCACTGGTTCTCACTTCAGAGTCAGTAATTAAATAATTCAACAAGTCCAGGATTATGAGGAAGAATTCAGACAGGTTAAGTTAAAACAAACTCTGAAATCACTGAACCGCCTGTTGCAACCTGCCTCTGGCATGCTTTACTGCTTGTTGCTGTTCCCCACTATTCTGGAAAGTGGACTTTGTGGAGCAGTCCTCCATCTTAGAACAGTATTGGCCTGGCCTGGACTTCTTAGTTTGCATACCTGAGCGGGCTAGAAGAAACTAATTCCTGTTATCTTGGTTCATATTCTTGCACTAAAAGACAAGAGAGTGAGAACTGAAAACCCTTGAAAAACTGGTGCTGAAGAAAAAAATGGCAAAGTGAAATATAGATATTTACCTTGAAGCAAAACAGATACCTCTGCTGTACAGCTTAGCCAGCTGTGCCTGCATATGCAATTTTTTGTAGAGATGAAAATAGTTTGCCCTCAGAACTGCTTCATGATATAAATACTGTCCCCCAGAAATATTGAAAAGGACTACAAAACAGCAATGTAAAATTAAAACTAAACCCAAACCAACTGCCATCAGCATACCTTTTCCAAACTTTAACTAAAACAGAATAAAATGCCTGTAGCCATTCAGTGTTCTCTGTAATGACAGGTTTACAAAGTATGCTTGTGTGTGTCAGGTATTCTTTACAAATCTTGGTCCACCAACAAGAAAAGTTTCCTGGTGGTTCTAAGAATTTCTGCAAGAAATATCAGGATAAGCTCTCATGAATCTCTGTTCAAATGATCTCTTGAAAGACTAATTAGATTTTCTGGATTCTTCAATGCAAATCAAACTGAAGTGCATGTGAATTAATTCCAACTTGCTAAGTAGAGAAAAAGTGAGGTGATCCTTAAACATATAGTGAGAAAACAGAACAGCCTGGCAGTTTTTAAAATTATGTGTACCTACTTGCATACATACATGTATGAATGAAGCCCTGGAAACACTAGAAGACCTATTAATAGATCTAATGAAGAGCACATTCTGGCCTATTGCTTGCCACTCCATAGCTTGCAAATGACATCCATTTTGATACAAACTTTAAGAAAATCAGAACTGCAGATATTTCAAAACATTTTATGTATCTTTAAATTGCTTCTTTCTACAAGTCGCCAAATGAATGCCATAGAACTCATTGAGGGGTAATACACAATTCAGCATGAGTCATGGAGACGTAACAAAGGAATAAACATTTCATGGATGAATGATGACAATGTTTATTCTGTTCTTGTTCAAAATACTCACATGCACTTTTATTTTATGCAAGATGAAATTAAAATGGCATCTACACATGAATATTGTCAATAGTTAGCATATATATATATGAGGATAAGTTAATTAAAGTCTTACGGGTAAAACTGTTTGGGATTATGATTTCATGTGGTCTAGTCAGGCTAAGGCACTATTAAATTAGAAACAAATGTTGTCTTGGTACATAAGCTCTTCTGTCTCAGAAGATCTGCAGCAAATGAGTGATACACAGACCACAAGCAAACCATTTGTATGAATTTATATAATAGCAAAATCTTCAAGAACTGGAGTAGGACAAGGAATAGAGAGGTTGATTTTGCAACAGACAAAGAAGAAGTAAAAGCCTAAAGGATCATGCTCAGACAGCTAAAATGATCAGGAAAAGATCCTAACCATGTTCCTGTTCAGCTTTTGTAAAGTGATCATTAAGTTTATTTCATTCCTTGAAAATGAATATTCTCAGACAAATTTTTAAAGATGAAATTACAGGTTCTTTTGTCCCCTGAAGATACCAATTTAATATCTTCAGCTCGTTTTGTTTTGGTTTGTTTTTTTTTTTTTTATTTCCTCACTATTTTCAGTATGATTGTTTTAAGTATTTTGTATTTTATGTTTATATGAGGTTCAGTGAATATCATTCTTGATCTCTTTTTGGCATGATATCTATACAAAAAAACTTATGCAAATTCTAATATTTCTTAATTCTTTTTTGGTGATAGAAGATGCCCTAAAGTCGTCTTTTAAAGGAAGCTGAAGTTTGGATGTTGGAAGCAAAATTAAGGAAACTGGAGTTGAAATATAACTTATTTATTCAATTTTTCCTCAATTATATGTCACTGTAGCTAGCATGGGGTGATGGTGCCCAGGGCAAATGTTTGAAGAAGTCTCTAATTAGTAGACTGATCCTTGTGAGCTATTATCAGTGCCGTAGTGGAGCTGTAGCAGAGCAATACTAAAGTGGCCCTCTGGTCCTCAAGGAATCAGGATGAGCTAATGTACACCACTTGTGTTGGTGGTTAAGTGACCCATGCAGTGATCATTGCTTACTGAGCAGTGCTTGAAAAACAGTGTATTGTAATAGCTCTCATCAATGAACAGCTAAATGAATAGACACCAAGGGCAGGAATCAGCTTATCTGATGTGCACAATACATCTCCTCTAGTCACCCTTACCCCCTGCAATCAACAGAGGGAAGCTGGGGCACCTCATGAACAATTCACCTTGTCCAGAGGTCAAGGGATTTGCACTGCAATATTGACTGTTTCTCTCATTTGGTTACAAAGAAACAAATCCGCTGTCTGTATCTATGCTGCAGCCCACTAAATTCAGCTGTGAAGCACCCCATGAGCGGTGTTTGCCTTTTGGGTCCGTACCTATCACCAAGGCCCATCACTACCTGTTTCAAGTAGAAAAGCTCTATTTTGAGCTCATATATTATTTTAGCAGAAGGATGCACAAAAGGATCTGCTGGGTTTTACAATAGAAGAATATGATCCTGAAAGTATTGTTAGGTTTTATGACATGAAGGTGGTTGAAACAAGCCACATCTTGAAATGTGCGTGTGTGAAAACTAAAAATAAATTTGAAATTAAATACAACACAGTATTTATGTTAAGTTAAATATGCTGAAAAAAACATATGAAAACATAATATACATTGTATATATATAGATATTTGTCCTTCATATCAATTCAATACTTATGAACCACGTTTGTGCTTTCATATGCAGAAATATTTTCATTACAAAAATGATGAAAACAATAAATGTTTGAAAATCATGACCAAATATCTAGCAAAAATAAAAAAAAAAATCAATTGATTTTAAGTTATGTCTTCCATTTTGTACTCTAATCTGTGTTTTGGACCTTTTGATATTCCAGCACAGACAGGTAATCTTGTCAAGCTTTTCTGTGTCAGAAAAGATGGCAGCTATATGGGATTTTGGGCAAATTAAATTTTCTATAAACCCAAGTCTTTTATATTCAAAACTGGGATAAAGATTGTTATTTGTTTATCATTTATCTAGTTCTAATGTATGCTGCTTATGCCTGGATCTATCTCTTCCTATTGCACACACATTGATTGGCAGATCCAAATTAAAGAGAGCTTGGATTTCAGCTGCAACTTTTAGAAATGTTTATAATGCAAACAAAAAAATAGATTATTTTTAAAATTTATAATCTAAGTTGTTGAAAAATATACAAAGAAAATGTTTGCTGCATTAATTAATTGCATGTGTGTGCATGTGTGAGAAAAGATTCAGAGCAGCCCTGCGGAGAAAGACTTAGGGGTGTTGGTTGATGAGAAGGTTGACATGAGCCGGCTTCAGGGTGCTCTTGCAGCCCAGAAAGCCGACCGTATCCTGGGCTGCATCAAAAGAAGTGTGACCAGCAGGTCGAAGGAGGTGATCCTGCCCCTCTACTCTGCTCTTATGAGACCTCACTTGGACTATTGTGTCCAGTTCTGGTGTCCTCAACATAAAAAGGACATGGAGCTGTTGGAGCAAGTCCAGAGGAGGGCCACGAGGACGAGTAGAGGACTGGAGCACCTCCCATATGAAGATAGGCTGAGAAAGTTGGGGCTGTTCAGCCTGGAAAAGAGAAGGCTGCATGAAGACCTCATAGCAGCCTTCCAATATCTGAAGGGGGCCTACAAGGATGCTGGGAAAGGATTCTTCGTTAGGGACTCTAGTGGTAGGACAAGGGGTAATGGCTTTAAATTTAAACAGGGGAAGTTTAGGTTAGATATAAGGAAGAAGTTCTTCACAGTGAGGGTGGTGAGGCACTGGAATAGGTTGCCCAAGGAAGCTGTGACTGCTCCATCCCTGGCGGTGTTCAAGGCCAGGTTGGACAGAGCCTTGGGCGACATAGTTTAGTGTGTGGTGTCCCTGATCACGGCAGGGGGCTTGGAACTAGATGATCTTAAGGTCCTTTCCAATCCAAACTATTCTATGATTCTATGATACCACAGCTCTTGAACAAAAATAGTAATTTAAATTTTTCTGCTGTTTCATTTCTTTAAAAAAAAAAATATCTGTATTATATCAAAGTACTTCATACCTAAAATGCTTTATATGATTTACCTTCATCTAATAACTATAAGAAGAAAATGAAAGGGAGATCAAAGACCATATTCACTACTACATGCTGTCTCCATCCCACCATTTCCTGTAGGAAAAAGCACTTGCAGCATTGTGATGAATCTGGGCCTCAAATCCTTTTCTGTGTATAATTTCAAATGTTGTCTCTTCTGTAACACAGAAAACTTAATGTCCACTTCAATATTTTAGTATCAGAAATGACCAGAATTAGAAAACCTTGTGAAACTATGTTTAATATGCATGTGATTATTCTGAATTTTACAAAGAAGAGATTTGCTTTTTAAAGGACTGATGGATCATGAACTGACCAAAAAGAGAAATAAAATGCTTAGAACATTTCTTCAGGAAGTGTCAGCATATCAATATAGATACAGTAAATCAAGATTTGCATTGCTGATTTTTCTACAGGTGGGAATTTATTTGATTCAATAAAAGTGTTTTGCTTTGTTTTGTTTTATAAAAAAAAAGCGGGGGGGGATGGTTTTAAAATGCTTTAGCTTCAGTTTTCATTGTGAAGTAAGTGATGTATTCAAAAATGAAATCATGTGCATACTAGCTATTCAGTACGGCTGAAATGACAGCTTTCTGTGGAGGAGAGATATACCAGTACCAGCTGATAATAATCTATAGGCATGGCCATTTTTCTTTTTAGTTAGTTCAAGCTAAAAGCAAATTCACATGCACTTGGCATCAACTGTAGGTTGTAAAGGGACACATCTTCTTCTGAATACTCAATGATTAATCAGAGAAATGAACTAGAAAGGAAAGGTAGCTGTGTCAGAATTAGTGCTTCTACAATAATCAAATATCAGATACATCTCTACAAAATACTCTATAGGGTCAGACTGTGTGTTATAAAAAAAAGCCAAAACAACAAAACACAAGTATAGTCTTTAAAAGAATCTATCCAGCTCTCTGCAACACAGTGATCTCTGTAGTTGTTATGGGACTAAATGTGGAAAAATTGCACATGTAACAGATAGGAAGTAGATAAATTATGCATGCCTAAGCTTCTCTTCGCCAAAAGGATGGTGACTTCACACAATGCTTGCTAGGGAATGCTTATTTTTCCCATGACTTCTCAAGATGTGAAGCTATTAAAAGAAAATAATACATATGGATTTAAATTTTCAAAGGGACCTGATTTTCACATGCTAATTGCTTATCACTTTTTAATGATCAGAATCCTTTAAAATAAACTACTAAAAATACTAGAATTGCAGCAGCCTGGTTACTTTTAGAAAATGAGGCTGTCACCAGAATCATTCAAAAAACCCAGAAACATACTACCTTAATCTGAAAGATATTTCATGATCAAGAAGGAGGTTAAAGATTCTACAAAGGATCAGTTGTACTTGAATATATTTTCAGAGACTACCATGTGCACCGTCTGCATGGTTCATTGAACACAGTAGCCCTTCTTTGTCTTAGGCAGGTTGCAGGCTTGAGTAAAGTGAAAGATAACAGGATAAAATGATGTCTCCATTCAATAAGTAATTCAGTTAATCAGTGTATGAAAATCAGTGGCACCACATAAGTTAGCATGGAGAAATGACAGCATACAGAGAAGCAGAATGGAGTTAGCAGAGACTGAATATCAAATCTTAAAGAAGCAGTGACTGATCAGGGAGGCATGTGACCCATGTTATGGTCAGAATGAGAGCAATACTTAGAAGGACTGTAAAATGTCAGGTTCTTCAGATCACAGAAACACTCACTTTTTTAGCACGTAAGAATCAAGCTTAATGTTAATCCCAAGTCTGCAGCACTTAATGGGAATAGATGTGTTGTTGCAGTGCCCAAGCCTTGTGGCTGCATTTGAATTAAGTCCCAGAGAAAGGCAATTCCAAATTCTTAAATGCAAAGACATTCCTAAAATAATGATAATAAAACCAAACAAGTAAAGAAAAAGAAGCAGAATAAGCACACCCAAACTATAATTAGGTAGAAAAGTGTTCTGCAAAGAAAGGTATTCTATACCACACAATGAGTCAGGGTGCAAAGCCATCAGGACAGCTGACACACCTGAAAATCTTCAGGTTGTTTCATTGTATCAGATTGATGCTGCTAACAAACGGTGACTTTCAGTATGGGTGATTACATTGTCCTCCTCACCTTTACAAAATACTTTGGATATTAGTAAACTGCGATTGCTAGTCATATTTGAAAGAGTAGTAACAGAAGCTTAAGAAAAGCCACATGGACAAAATTCAGTACCCTCCCTCTAATAGTAGCCAAAAGTGGGTATCTAGCGAAGGGTGAAAGGACAAAGGAAACATATACTTCCCCAAAAAAGTGTAGCAGTCCTAGTCATCCCAGCTTCTGGTCTTCATCTCCCATGTCAAAGGCTTTGGGCTTGACCTGCCTTTCCCTGCTCCTGTCAGTTCCTAGTCAGCTGCTGGGGCTGCTCAAGCTGCTCCTGAAATAATGCACCACAGCACTTTGCAGCCTGTCATATTAAGGTAAACCACCATCAATTCCAGTTTTCTGTAATGTGTTAGGGTGTCTTTTGTGGCAATTCAAAAGCAGCTGCCTGAGCAGCTTAATGGTCTCTGCCCCACTGACCCCTGCAATGCATACATACCTATGGTTTAGGGTTAACTGGCGCTTGTGTTGTGTTGTGGATTGCACATGTCCTAGTGTGTGTCGTGGTTTAAGCCCAGCCGGC
>NW_009914156.1:0-30059 GCF_000696875.1 Nestor notabilis
CAGCCACTCCGCACTCGCCGGTTCGGTGCGCTGGTGCGCGCGGGGCTCATGCTTCCTCAGGACTTCGGTGTTTCGGGAGCAGCTCTCCTGGGAACGCGGCTCCGCGGGCAGCCTTTCAGCCCCGGAAAGCCGGGCTTCTGCGCAGCAGCAGCCGCCAGATGTCATCCACGAACAGAGGATGGCTCCGCCGCTGCTCCCTGTCCTGCTCGGGAGGGCCTTTCCACGGAAATCTGGCACCGCAGCCTCGTAAAAATGCTTCGCTTGGTCTGCTCTGGGGCCTGGGCTCTGTGTGGGGATGGCGAGTGTGGAGCAGGAGGCTTGCGGCCACCTCTCGAGGGGCACAAAGCCCAACGCCTCCATCACTTTCTCCTCCGTGGGGCAAGGGACATTTACATCCCGTGTGTGTGTGCATGTCAGAGCTGCGTGCACGTTGCTCATCGAGTCTTCCCTTTTGGCTGAGTTAGAAGGAAAAAGTGGAACGTGAGGCTCTTCGTGAGCAGGCAGGATCATCAAAGGCAAAACTGGAGGTTTTTTTCTTTCTGAAAGGGAATAATTGATTTGAAACTTGCCTGGAGATGAGCTACAGCAACAGTTGGATAAGGAGTGGCAGAACAAAGTGCACTGCGGGATGTAAGCTGCTCAATACTCCTTCATTTTCGCCATACTGTTCTGTCTTGAACTCTACCTGTAAATCTGGCCATGTACCCTTCTAGCCCACATGGTAGTGAGTAGTTATGAGGTAGGTAAAATCGACACGCGAGTGTTATCCACCCTGTTTTGTGGGGACAGGATGCTGCTCATAGCTTCTGAATAAACTTTTTATTGAGTAAGATGGAAAACTTGCAATTAATTTGCAGCCACTATAGTGCATTTGGATAAAATTCCTCTCTGATAAATTTTCCTTACTAGACATGATAAGGACATGAAGTAAATGCTTGTCTGGAGCTTTTCTGTGCATAAGAGACATGCAGGGCTGGGTGACACCAAGCTGATGGGTTTCCTGGGTGAGCACGTGGAGGAGCAGAAGTCTTTGGGGCTCTCTGTGGTGACTTGGTGCTGAGGCTGTTCCCCTTCTGGTGATCACGTGTCCTTTTTCCCATGTTGAAATGTCAGTGACACCCACTAAGCTGTCTTTCCCACCCGTCTGGAGTCATGATGTTTTTGCATCATGGGGCAGAAAGACTCTTGTGGTAGGCACAGAAATCAGAACGGCCTTAAGCAGTCCTTTATTTATGCCAGGTTATGGTGCTGTGAGCATGAGCGTGTACCTGTTGAGTTCTTGGTGGTCTGATCATTGCAAAGCGCACCACTGCTGTTGGTGCATCACTTGAACCTTGGCTGTTGCTGCATGGCTTGGCTCAGCCATGATATTGTCATGGAAGTAATAAGCAGAAACAAGAAAGTGGCCAAATGATAGCTGTTTTATTTTCTTTCTGAATACTCTTGCGCTCTGGAATGGTTGGAGAGGTTCCTATTCTTATTGTAAATGACACTTTATTGTTCAAAACATCTTGTATGATGTTATGATGGGGGCATTGATTTCCTTGAAATAAGAAGGCTGCTGCATCTTAATCCATTAACCTAGTTATTTAGGGAGACCTCAGAGCAGCCTTCCAGTACCTAAAGGGGTCTACAAGAAGGCTGTAGAGGGACTTTCTATAAGAGCAAGTAGTGGTAGGACGGGTGTGTGAGTATGTGTGTGGCTTTAAACTGAAAGAGGGTACCTTTAGATTAGATACTAGGAAGAAATTCTTCACTATGAGGCTGGTGAGGCACTGGCATGGGTTTCCCAGAGAAGCTGTGACTGCCCCATCCCTGGCAGTGTTCAAGGCCAGGTTGGACGGGGCTTGGAGCAACCTGGTCTAGTGGAAGGTGTCCCTGCCCGTGGCAGTGGGGTTGGAACTGGATGGGCTTTAAGGTCCCTTCCAACCCAAACCAGTCTGTGATTCTCTCAGATGGAAACTTCTACATGGTGTAACCCTGCCGTGGAGCCAACCAAGCCAAGGTGCGTGGATTGCTGCAGGAGGGCAGTGGGCAGTCCAGCCTGTCTTGTGAGGGAAAACGGGTTTGTTTGTTTCATCTGGTGTAGGTGCATGCTGGTGATTAACACAAGCTTAGCAGAGCAGGCAGAACCTTTTTCCAAGGGTGATGTCATTCCTATCTGGTTGTAAACTAATTAGAAGAAATTAGGTAGTCCAGCTTGCTTATTAAACATGTAGGCAGTGGATAAGGAGGAAACTCTTCTATAGTACATGCAGAGCAGCATCATGTTGTTTATCAAGCTCTATAAACAGTGCTTCTCTGTCTGAAACTTCGCTTGCTGGTGGCTACCTTGCAGTCAAATGGTGACTGTTGTATCTGGTCAACTCCAATTAGAGCAGAGACAAATAACCTGTGGTTCGTATCATGTACAGGGGCTTTGGTGCAAGTTGCTAGTCTTTTGTTGCAGGTTTCTCTTGGTTTCAAGTGGCTTGAAGAGCTACATTTTTAATGGCAGCGCTCTGAAACTTCTGGAAACCGAACAATCCTCTCTAACAATCCAAGACAAGTTGCAGCAAGTGCAAGAAACCTGTAAGCCTTCTAAAATTAAGCTAGTGCACTAACCTGAAATGTAGGCTCTGTTTTAGCAGCAAAATTGGTCCATTTTAAGTATGTGTTTTGCATTGCTAGTGCTTAGATGTCTCCAGATGGCTTATATGGTAGCACTTTGTCCTAACCTTGTTTGAAGTGGCTCCTGTGTCCAGGAACCACACTACTGGCTCTGAATGGGACATCCCACACTTCTTGTGTCATCTGGCATCTAGGGAGCTGAGATTTTAGTAGGATCTGCTGCAGGGAGGAGGAAGCTTCTTGGGAAAGAGAAGATAGGACCCCTTTCCTGAGGAGGTTTTGTCAGGGATAATATTGCAGTGCTTCAGCATTGCAGTGTTAGTATTTTTGTCTTGGATGTCTCCTAATCTTTATTAACTCAAAGGTACTAATACAGCACTCCAGGACAGCTGGAGATTGGAGTGTGAACTGAGGCATAGGGTACTTCAAATGGCACTAGTCCCTCAGGACAATGTTCAGTTGATATTAAGGCACCTAAGTGTAGGTGTCTGTGTGTGCTGGGTGCCTAAGCTCTCATTACAGTCATGGCGGTGTAATCAGTGGAGCCAAAGAGAGCGATTATCTGACCAGCCCCTGCATGTCTGTCTGCTTCAAGGTGAGTTTGCTTTCTCAGGGCTTTGTTGACGGGATCTCATTTTGCCTATAAGGGGAGCACAGACACCTTTACTTCAGCATCTTTATCTGAGAGCAATTTAGCTCAAAGTGATAGTCTTTTTATTTGTGAAACTTTCATGGTAACTCTCTCCATAAACAAACAGACCGGACAGGTGCTGTTTCTGTGCCAAGAGAACCAGCAAAGCAGTGGGAAACATCAGCTTTCAGCTACAACAACAGTGCTCTTCTGTTCTGGTGCAGCTGAATTGCTGCCTCCAAACAATACTGTAGCCGTGTTCTGCTAAAGGCTGTGGAAGAACTTAGGGAGTATAGATGGGTTCTCTGTCAGCGTTTTGAAGTGAGGAGTATGAGCAAAAAAATAAGTGAAAGTGTTTTGAGGTGGGGGGAGTGTGAGCATCAGAATATTTTAGTATTTAAAGGCACTGTTTATTGGATATGAAGTAAGGATTAGAAGTAAGGAATCTTTGTTACTCCCTAGACTTTGGTACATGCAGTAAACTTGCAAAGGGGAAGTTGTTTTAACCAGCAGCACAACGACTTCTGTTTCTTATAGGTTCACTTCTCTTATGAGAGAGCATGTGGTATCTGCTTAGGAGTGATGAGTGTCAAGTTTGTTAACAGGTCTCTAAGAGTTGACTAGCATACTTCATTTGAACCACTGCTCCCCTGCAAGGCGGTGTACCACAGAAATGAGCTTTATCTGGCCTGGCTAGAAACCTGGGATAGTGCACTTTCTACTGTGGAGATGCTAGTGGAAAAGTTACTGCACTGTGAAGCCTTACCTCAAAGTGAGATAACATTTGGACCTCCTACAAGCAACTCTTGTGGAGCAACATCTGCTAATGTGGTGGTTTCCCAACCTCTCAGTTTCTCAAGCAGTGCTTGGCTGCAGTCGTCATTTTGGGTCTTGTGGAACCGGCATGGGTCCAACGGAGTCTGTTAGCTTGGGCTCCTTGCCATGTTTGACTGTAATGTTTGTATCTCACTGCTGAGACCAGTCTCACCAGTGAGGCTCGCTTTGCTGGATGGGAACCAGTGTGTTAGTGGGATTTGGATGGAGTTGGTAATACAACTTCCCATTGAGTCACTGGAGCTGCAGTTACAACTGAGTCATGGAGGTGGTGTAAGTCATAGCTTTCCCTGCTAGGCTTCTAGTTTGAAACTCCTTCAGTATTGACCAGATGAAGAGCTCTTGCTGCTTCACTTATGCTGCTGTGCTCACTGGCAGAACTATCATCTCTGTAGCCCTTGTTTTTGCAATATATCCACTCATTTTGCCTGTTGGTGTTCAGGTTTTTTTCTACTCACTGAAAGGTCTTCAGGATTGCTATTGCAGAATGACTCCTGACTAAATCAAAGGCACTGATAAAAGATAGGGAACTGCCTGCCAAACAGCTTAAAATACTCATGGGTATCTTGCCTTTGATGGAGCCTCTGTGTTTTTGTCATACTCTGCCCTGTAAATTTCCTGCACTGCCTGTGTGGTAATGGCAATGTCCTGTATGCCAGTCATGGAAACAAAGGTGGACAGTCTTGACTTTTGGCTGTAGGCTGTTGGAAGTACACACTACTGTTAACCAGCCTTCTGGAAAGTACAGCAGGTTCATACAGCAGCTTCTCTGAGTGCTCTGGCTCTGTCACCTGAGCATGCACAATCCATAGCTAGGGAATGGGGGTTGCTCTTTGTCTGCCTGTGCCACGTGATGAGAAGCTTACTGCCTCTTCAATGGAAGGAAACTTGAACTCTATTCCAGTTGTAAGGGGAGCGTGCCGAATGATTTCTGGGCAGCACTGCAGATCATGACTGTCCCAGCTGTACACAGGAAAGCTCTTTAATTAGTGTCTAATGCTAGTGGCAGTATGCATCCTGGTCAGCCAGTCAGCAGCTCCAGTCCAACCCCTTGCATCTGGGGGTTACTAGATGAGCAGACTATATATTGAAGCCAGAGGTGGGCAGGGGAGAGTGGAGCCAGTCTGCCATCTGGAGAGCAAGCAGTGATTAATGTAATGATTTCCAGATGAGAGCTCTTGTGAAGCTCCATATTGTAGCAGCGGTACTGCTGTGGCTGTATTTGTAGGGAGCCTTTGTCTGTTCCCTGGGGATCAAAGCTGGCAGATACAGTGCTATAGAAGAGACTACCTGACTCTTTCTTGTCCCGAAACAGGACTCTGTTGCTGCTTTATTTTATGCTTTGGAGACCAGTAGAATAGAAAAATATAAGTGTGTAAACATTTATATATAGAGGTATCTGTCCCTGTCATATGCTGTTTGTTGACCAGCTCACAGCAGGCTTGGAGGCTGTATTCCCTGACGACAGGGTGGTGATCTGGGAGACATGATGCCTGTGCTCTGCACAGCTACAGGACCTCAGAGCAGCCTTTTTATCTGCCAAAACTCCAGTCTCTGTTAAGAGCATCTCTGCAGAAGGGAGAACCTGTTACCCCATTGAACAGCTAATAGGTGTCTTCTTCAGGGATAGAGCACAGGCTTTCTTTGGTCAAGAAGTTGAGGTGTAAGAGGAATAAAATCCCAAACTAGAGGAACTGCAAAGCTTGCTTGAATTCATATCTAACACAAACACTGATATATGTGATATTTTTCACTCCCCTGCTGTTCTCTGTGCTTATGAAACTGTAATAAGAGACTCCTACAAATCTAGGGGTTTGTCCACCTCAGTGGCTCTGACAGGGTGTAAGTGGCACCTACGTGCAGTGGAAAAGGGGTAGTGAGGCTTGCACCGAAACTTGCCTAACAGCCTGCAGCTAGACAGCTTTGACTTCTAAATCTCTGTCCTAACCAAGGAATCATCTAGATCGTGACTATTTTCCCATCAGTGAACAAAACACCTAACAAAAGAAATGACTCTGGCATGTCTGGGCAGTGGCAAAGAAGGGCTGTGCTATCATGCACTTACATCAACTGACTCATGGCCGCCAAGAGGAAAGCTGCTAGCTTAATCCTCCAGCAGCATTGGCTCTGCTCTCCAGCGTGTTTAACTTGCAGAAGTTCCTCAGCCTGCATCTGTGGTCATGCTGAGATGTGAAAAGGTGGTAAGCTTCTTGCTACAGAAGCTGGAAGATGCGATTGTGAATAATTAAGAGTTATTACTGTAATGGCTGAAAAGTGCTAAATGCTCAGTATGCCCCCAGCATGCAGCCAAAAGGGGTTAAAAAGCTCCACCAAACCTCCTTACACTGATTTTAATAAGTATAACATGCTGGACATTAGTTGTCCTATGGCCAGTTTAAATGCTGGAGTTCCAATTGTATAGCAAATGTTATTTTTCTGACCTATTCTTTAACACTCCCCCCACCCAGTTTGCCTGCTGGGAAACCTTCCTGTGCATTATCTGGGGCATACTAGTTGGCAAGGCTCAGAACTGTGCCAGAGATCATTCTAATAAATGGGTGGTTTAGATTGTGTTCCAGTGCCCGGGGATGTTCCCTGATGTTGTTTAATTTACTAGCATGGATGTAGCCAGTGGGTCTCTGGCAGCAGGCCCAGAATGTTATGAAATTGTGAAAACTGTGGTATCCAGTAAAAGAAAGTGAAAGTTCGTCACAGGAGATCACAACTTTCTCGTTGAAAACTGAACCTTTTGGGATGCTTCAGAAGGATGAGTTGCATGAGAACTGTGTAATCAATCAGCTGAGGTTTGTAAATGCTGCAAACCTGGAACAACAAAGCATTCAGTGTAGTAGTGATGGTGCTGGTATGTGCCAGCGATCCAACCTGTGCTTTAGAACTGGCCCATAAGGTGGTCCTTCAGCGTTTTATGATCTACGTTCTTTAGAGGTAGGTTGTGCTGGCTACAGTTGGTAGGCAGTGAATAGACCCAGAAGTTTATTAGTACATGAAATACCTGTTTGAACAGTGTCTTACAAGTTTGATCTCTTGCTATGTAGCATCTAGCTCTCCTGATGCCAGAAACTCTCTCCTTGCCAGAAACTTGTCTGAACTAAGGGACATGCTGTGCTAGGAGTAACGTGATACTAAAGCACTTCATCTTGCCTTGCAATTTTAGTACTTTTGTATTGACTTGTTTTAATGTCTAACAGTCCATCAGAGGTGGCACTGATGACGTCTCTTGTCTCTTCACAGTATAGATGTGTAAAACACAGGGATGTTTAAATCACAACTGAAGTCTTACGGTTGCCCACGTGAGTCAGGAGAACATGTAGATTCCGCAAATGTGGTAGCATCTCCCCCTAAACTCTAACCTTCTCAATTGATTTGGTGAGTGCTCTGAAACAAGGCCATCAGAAAGACAGGTGAACAAGCTGTATACCCAAAACCAAAGGCATGAGGTATCTATCTGAGTAACTGTTACAGTGAGACTTCCATAACAACATGGATCAAAGGGAAGCTTTCTTGTGCAACTTGCTGTTGTAACAGTCCTGTGTTCAGGGCTCCACTGCACAGATGTGGTACAGTGTAACTGAGTGACTCTGGGTCAGAATTAATTAATCTACCAGGTGTTTGGTCAAGAAATGCCTAATGTTCACTGAATGAAATGAGTAGAATGATAGGTGACTCAAGTGCAATTGCAGCAGCAGGGGTTTTTTTAAGACTGTTACTGATGGGAGGATTTAATTTGATGCTTCAGCTTTGAAATGATGTTCCAACACCCTCATGACTCAGCTGGGAAGTATACCAGCCAGCTTCCATAACCTCACTGAGGTGTTGCATAACTTAACTGTAAGCTACTGCTGTCAGGACTCTGTCTTACATGCAGGATTACTGATGCTTTTGTAAGCTTGAACACAGAGACCATTAGTGTCCTAGGAAGAAGTGCTGCAGGCTTCATCTCTGCACCACTTTGTATGTGTGGATCACTTGCTGTGTGCTCCAGTGGTTGTGAACATGCATATTTCTCAAAGGGAGTTCATTCAGCCTGAACGGTATTCTGCATTAGAGTAATTCAGTGAAATGTGGCCCAGCCTGTGTCTGAACACCACCTGGCCTACTGCTGTTTATGCCAAGGAGACTATTAGTACCCAAAACACATACTGCTTTTCTTCAGCACCTGCACTCAGGAGCTGCTAAGACTATGTGGAAGGAAGGGGTGATGCTCAAAGTGCCTCTGTGAGAAGACCCTTAAGATGGGAAAATAGGGTATTCCTAATCTGAGATGTGGCTCCTGCATTTGGTGGTGGTGATGTTTTAGCCTTTTTGTGCATGGCTTAGTCATGCTGGTGTAACTGCATCTGTTTGGCAGGGATGACTTGTGCATTATAAACAATCTAGGCTTAGTCAACACTGTAAGATCTTGTGGATAAACCAGACCTGATAGCGTGCCTCATAATGTAGGGAGAGACTTGATTTCTTCACATCCCTGGTGGTTTACTTGAAGCTGGAAATGGTGAGGCATAGAAGCAAATGCAAGAAGTACACTTAACCATGTGTGTTAGCGTGAGACCTGCCAAGGCACAGGAACTGCCCTGCATTGGCTCAAACCCAAAATCTAAAGCTGCTTGCACGATCTGCGTGAGTCCAGCAACTGGCTGCTGATGGAGACTTGCAAGTTGCTTCTTAACAGCCTGGCGGTTGACTGGTGTGAGTCCTGCTGAGCAAGGACTTAGAACTGGTTAGAGCTTAGCTATAGGGAACATGACCAAATCAGAAGGGGGCTGCTGAATGCCAGCAGTTGGCTCATTTTCCTGCCCAAGTTTAACTTGCTTCTGCAGCTCCCTTGCAAACAGCCAGGGTCTTCTGTAGCAGACTAACAAGGGATCAGGCTGTGGGTGTGACGGGTCCTGCAATCTGGTGTGCACATGTGGGACGGTGTCTATTCAAGCTAGGCAGCTCTTTCTGGATGCTTCCAGTCCCCTGATCAATCAGCCCTTCAAGGGGACTGTGCCTGAAAAGGGTTGTTGGTGGTGCTGTGACTAAGAAGCTGGGTATGAGATGTATAATGAAATAGAAGCTTTCAAAGGTAACAGATGTCTAGGATGCATGTATGGAAAATACAGTTTGTTAGCAAAATAGCCCAAACAGTTCACAAGCATTGGAGGCTCCATGGGGCCTGCTTCTGGAGAGCAAGTTTAGAAAAGCAATCAAGAAGGCCTTGTTTTGGATTGTTGAGTCTCAGGCTGGCTGTCATGCTATGAAGGACTTGATGTATGTCATGTAGGGTAAACTATAAGCAGATCAGCTGGGAAGCTAAAGCAGAGTTTGACAGCAGCAGGCCTGACATCTGCCACTGAAATGTTAGCAAATAAAAAGTAATTTTTGTTGTCTTTTGCATAGACAGTTGCTATAGAATATAACCCATTGCTATAGGATGTATTCTTCTATAAAATCTTACATCTGGGTGGTTCCACAGTCACTTTACAGTACTAACCAAAATGTCGTGTCAGCTTTTTCTGTTGTTGTAAGGCTAACTATTTGTAGGTTTAAGTAGTATCATTAAGTTTGCCAACTAACCTGCTTGAGCTGAGACCTCTAGTACTTCCCGGTTGTGAGTTTTCCTTCTTTTGAGGTTTCCTAGCTGCTAGGAATCAGAATTACTGCTAGTAAACCCTTATTTTGGTGATGCACTAGGGATTTTTATCTGAAACAGGATTTCACTAACCTGGCATAGCACTGCAAGCAGTTTGCTCAAATTAGAAACATGTATGTATCACTAATAGAGTGAAAATGCTTCTGTGATCCTTCAAGAAGATCTTACAGCTTTGTCTCCTGGCTCCTTGGCATATCTGACACTAGGAATTGCTAGAGTTCAAGGAGGAGAAAAGGGAAACTCCTAGGATTGAGGTAAGAACCTGGGTCTTTTCCTAGCCATGTGCCTGGGTACTGAAGGCTGTTGCACTGACTCTTGCCTGATAATAATTCCTGGTGTCTGGAAGTATTCCTGGCTGCATGTTGGCTTCCCTTTCTCTGGTGAAGCAGATAGCTTCTTCCTCCCCCAGAATACTGTATAGCATGGTGATGACATTGCTTCTGACTTCTGGGAACACATCTGCTCAGGTCAGAGCACTCGTGCAGCTGGAGTGTTGCTTGTGGTAGTTTATCAAACACTAAAAGCTGGCATGGAGCTCATTTGAAATGGTAGTAGTTCCACCAGCCAAGTTGTATGGCATTTGTCTCCAGGATAACAGGCTTCCCTATGACCAGAGGCACACACATGTTTTCCTGGTGCTGCTGAGAGGCATCAGTGATTCACAGTGTGCCATCAGCCTAATTTGAAGATCTGAGATGCCATAGACCATGTCATACTTCCTTACAGACACATCTCTGATTTCTGAACTGGGACTCCCTTAGCTGAGTGGCTGAAGATGGAAGGAGCAAGTTGTGCTCCTGTGGGACCAAAGTCCTTGATCTACCTCTCTTATGTCCTGATGTTGGTGTGCTGCAGGCTTGTGATCTCTTCTGCAGTGATGACCTCTGCAGGAGGAGCGTGCAGGGTTGAGCCTCTTGGCATCTGGCACATGGCCTGCAGCTGCACGCTGACTAGTTTGAGCTAACAGACCTTCTGGAAGAGGATAGGCTCAACTGAGACCAATGGAGACATGAGCCACTTCACAGCTCTTCCCACAAACCCCGTCTTGCACTACATTCCTCAGTCCGAGAGCTGTAATGGTAACTGGTCTGCTTTCCTGGGAGCTGGCTTGTCTCTTTGCTTTATGTGGAGAGGAGACTGGCTTCTCCAACCCACACGTGCTGCCAGGGAGCAATCAGGTGGTCTGAAGTCCCCTATTACACTTGCCAGGAGGTCTCTGGTTCTGTAGTGAGTTTCACTCCAGTGACAGTCGTCAGTGCTGATCCCGTAAGACAGGGTGAGTGGGTGGCCAGAGATGGGACGAAGACAGGAATTTGCACACTGATGCAAGCTAGACTGTTCATGGCAACAGAGGTCAATGCATGGATGGCAGTAATTGGCTAAAGATAGAGACTGGTTTTGCTGGGACTGCTGTTGAAGACATAGAGTCAGTGTGTTTATATGTGTTGGAGAGCAACACTATGAAGTCCAGTCTCCCCTGGAGTGGCTATAGCTGCTGCTGACTTTAAATTAGAGGTGAGTTGCTCAACCTCACCTGCCTGAACTCCACAGCTGGGGTTGCATGTATGTGGGAGGAAAAGGCAGCAGGGACCTTTAGAGCCCATCACTTTTAATTTCTTTTTCTACCAAGAGGGTTATGTTTATCTGTGTTGCAGTTACTAGTATGCACAGGTAGTGGGTTTTGGGCTACTAGAGTTCTTTCCTGGATGGGTTTGCATTTCATAAAGATCTTCTGACCTGCAGCATCCTTTTTCAACCTTACTTTGTCAAGGTTCATGGGTCAGGCAGCTTGGCTGAAACTAAGCAATTCTTGATCTGTACTTCTCGAAACAAGCAGTTGAACTGGCTGTTGCTGTAAGCCTGAATCTACTCTGCTGTTGTCGCTACACTAGAAAGTTAAAAGTGCTGGTGACTTCAAGTCAGAGGGTTTTAAGATAAGTTAGGTTTGTCTGGTCTCAGTTTACACAGCTCAATGCTCATCTTTTAAGCCAGCTGAAATAGATTGAAATTAATTTCTCAGGATGAACTGGAGCTGTTAGCTGTATGGCCTCACGGAGCCGCACCTACTTTGCACAATTCTTTGAGGTTATATATTCACTGTGGCTTTCTTGTGCTATCTGAAGAAATGAATGCCTGAACTATCAAGTATGTTAAAGAGCTGCAGGGAAGGCACTTTAAAGAAAAGCAGTTACAGCATAAAACTGAACTGGCTGCTGCTTGTGAGATTAGCTGCAGGGAAAAGAGCTTTCTCATTAGCCTGCATCTTCAAAGCACAGGCTGTCCTGAGCGTGGGAGAAAAAAGGTATCCCACTTTTGGCCATGTTGTGGCAACCTGTATCTGCCAGTGATACAGAGCTGGGTACTTACATGCTGTGCCTGTGGATGCCAACCCGTCAGTGAGATTCAGTCCTTGGCCTGGGCTGTACTGCTTGGCTGGAAGGATAGTGAAAACAGTGTGTAGAGTGACTTCCTTGTTTGACACATCCTTAGGGCAAAAATGCAGGAGCAAAGACTCAGCTCGGTTCGGTATTGCTGAAGGACTGACCGGACTTCTAGTGGAACCACATGAGAGAGAACTGGGAGGCAGCTCAGCTCTTATGCATCACAACTGACATGGTGCTCAGTACACTGCTAGCAGTGCACACAAGGGATGGGTTGTCACTGATGATATATGTATTGCCACAAGCTTCCCTGGCTGTGGAGTCCATAGCCCTGTTGGACTCCAGCTACCCCAGCTTCACTCAGCCCCCTCTGCTGAAGGATATGCAATATGCTCCTTGTCTAGTACTCAAGAGCAATTGCACTGGGCCTCCTGTAAAGATCAGGTGGCCCAAGACAAAAGTAGGGCTACTAGCTTTCTGAATGAAACATCTATCTAGCCTTTTCTACCGTGTTTAGGAGGCCAGGGTGGACTTAAAAGCACTGTTGTGCTGTCTGGAACAAACCTTATCCCTTGTGAACAAGCACTACAGAAGAGAACTCTCCCTACAACCCTTCTCCTTGCTTCTTTGTCTAAAATCCTGCAGCTCTTTGAGCCGGCTCTGATCTGCATGTTGCCTGCAACCTGAGGGTGGTGATGTGTGTTTCCATAATGCATGGCAGTGGCAGGGTATTTCACTGTCCCCTGCCACAGGGGAGGTGAATGTGTGTCAGCAACCCTGGGAACCAGGCTGTGATTCTGTATGAATTGCTTAAGCAGCCTTGGCTGCCATGCTCTGCCCTGTGCCAATACAAACACTTTGCATTCATGCACTGAGCAGGATTGGGAAACTGGTCCTGCTGGAAAATTCTCTGCATTATGTTCTCTCCTCTCTCTCTCCTTCTTTTTAAATTATTATTATTGTTTTTAAACCAGACCAGTTCCCTGGTCCAGTTCACCATGAGCCTGAAGGAGCAGCTATGCAGGGGATGGTCAAGGAAGAATGAATTGACATGCTTTCGAGGGAGGTGTTTGTTTAAAGGGCCCCGCTGCAGAATGTGAACCCAGCCTGATGGTGACAGGCTGGTTCATTTTTGCTTTTGGCATGTTGAGTGTTGTGTTTCAGCCCTACTTAATGAAAAGAGTTGCCCTGTCACAGTAAGGAGAGAATGTAATGCTGATTGGGCAACAGTGTGGTACGTACCAGGTGAGTCTCCAGAAGTACTGGGACTGTAGCTGCTGTGCATACGGAGTAGCTGGATGCTCTTCCTTGGTCACTGCGTCTTGTGCAAAGGATCAGGGCATGCTTCTACAGCTTGACAGAAAAGGAGGATCAAAGCCTAGTGAGCAGTGGACAGAGCTTACAGTCTATTTTGTTCTGCCCATAGTGGAATAGATCCTAAAAGATCTCATCCTGTTTGGAGTAGGTGTTGGAAGGTGTTTCACTGCCTCAAGAGCTGAGTGCCAAGAGGTAGCTGCTGTGTGATGATCAGGTAATTCACGCTTCAAATGAAAGCAACTGCTGTTGCAGCTAGGACCTCTCCCTCAAAGATAGTCCCTTTCTCAAGTCACCAGCCAAAAATATAAGAGAGGGCCATGAAGAACACAACCAAGATTTTCCAGATTTCTTTATACCAATAATCTGATAGAGAACCAGACAGATTGACTGCAGTACTTACCTCTAACCAGCCTTACTCCAGTTGACGTACACTGGTGAATGGAAGGGTGGGGATGCTGAAGCCTGTTGGAATGCAGCAAAAGATCATTGAAACGGCACCATCTGAAACAGGGAGAGCAGACAGTTGTAATGCTTTGAAGAGC
Organism: Nestor notabilis; assembly: GCF_000696875.1. Classification (NCBI taxonomy): domain Eukaryota; kingdom Metazoa; phylum Chordata; class Aves; order Psittaciformes; family Psittacidae; genus Nestor; species Nestor notabilis. The sequence continues at coordinate 13,969 of NW_009914156.1, forward strand.
CTTGCTTGGAACACTAGCCAGGGATAAAAGTACTACTTAAATCTAGGCTATCCAGTCCACAGGCTGTTTGTGGAACAGTTTGTAGCTGTCTTTCTGCTCTTTGGCCTGTGCTGTTAGTCTGCATCTTCAGCTCTCCTAGGAAGATAACTACTTTGTCAACCTGCAGGGTCATCAAGCTGCATTTGTGCTTATCTTGAGCAGTGGATCAACAGGAGAAACAACTGGAAGAGCATTTAGCTAAGATGGTGCCACACTGCTACTGACTTCTGATGTAGCAGACTTGCACATAAGCTTTACTTCTGACTTTCCATATAAAAGCCTCAGTTCTGTTTCAGTGACTCCTGAATTTATGGCTGACTTAAAACTGAAGCTGTGCATGGTCACCTTGAAGCTAGCAGTCTATATGCCTGCAGAAGGAGGATGGGTGAGGATGCTGGTCTGCAGGCCATGGACATCTGGGAATGGAGTTAATCATGCATGTGCTAACTGCAGAATATCAAGGTTTAACAAAGATAACATTTCTTTCAGCAGGTTTTGTCTTCCCACATGCTAATATTAGTACTTTAAGGTTAGAAGCTCTTTATGCTGCTCTGCCTGAGACAGCATTTATGTTAGTGGGGCTAGCTCTGCTCTTCAATACATAAAAAAAGTTGAAAGGCAAACCTTTCTGTCTGAGTTTTTTAGAGCTGTTCAAATCCTTGTTAAAGTCGCTTATAGGTGCTCCAATGTTGTATTTGGTAGCCAGACTAGAGAGCTAATGCTTGTTTTGTTCTTTTATATCTCTCAAACAAGAGCAAACCATAGGTTTTGCATGCTATGAAGTTGGAAGAATCTTGCAAGATGTTTAGGGAGGTGTTTAAGGCGGGAGAGCTTATTACAGCTCATTCTTTTTCAGCTGAACAAGAAGGATTTATTAGGAGAAATGTGCAAATTTAACAGCATTATTCAGATAATGGAGGATTTCAAGTGTTTTTTGATGCTGCTGTAGTAGGCTGATCACGAACTAGGATTAGTAAAAGTGGGATACAAATCATCCTTAATCTAGTTTAGGGCTTGTAGCAGCTTGTGGCAAAGCCAATGTTTTTGCTTACCTCAAGGAGCAATTTGAAAAAAGCTGCTTCCTTTTACATATGCCATAGCTCCAAATTAAAGAAATGCGGGTCCCAGCTTGGACAGGATGAGATTAACTAATAAGATACAAATATCCCCATCATCACATCATCAGAAACCTCCTCTAGCAGGAGGGAGCTCTGTGGCAGCTGATGGGATAAGAAAGATTCATGTTTGGAGACTGTGGCCAAGATGAAGACTGAAGAATAGTTAGAAGTGATGCTGTTAAACAACAAAACAAAACAGAAAACCCAGTAAAAAAAAAAAGAAGTCTGGAGTATGTCAGACTTCTGGAGCCAATAATCTATCTAATGAGCTGTGAAAGCCTGGCCCGTTTTTGATTAAATTGAAGATGCCACTAAGCAGCTTTCTGGTTGTCTCAGCAGAACTGAATAACTATTGTTCTGCAACAATACAGTGCTCAGCAAGAGAGAGGCTAACAGTGTCCCCAGGGTTTTCCCTAAACAGGCTGCTTTGATACTTGGGGAAGAGGATCTTCCACTGATTAATGGGAACTAGTTAATCCATATCAAAAATGCTGTTAAAATGTTACCCCTAACATGCAACTGAATTCAGTGACACCAAATCCAGAGGGTTAGGGCAAGTAGTTATGATCAGTTGTCTGAGCTGCTAAAACTCCCTCCTCACCAGAATAAAAAATACAGTAAAAAAGCAATATGTAGGTAAGAATTGGAAGCTTTTTGACTAGAATACATGAGAGACCATCAAAGATCCTTCAAAAGATCCACCGTCTGAACTTAAATGTGTTTATCCAGCCTTTCTGGCAACAATTACAATGTGAATGGTCCACAAATAGACTCAGTGGACTGAAAAATAAACTGGATGATGGTGGAAGTAATTTCTAAAAGCACATCCACATTAGCTGATTATGTTGAAGAGTCAGGGAACAAAATTTTGAGCTAAAATAATGCAGAGTTGTTGGTAAAGTAATCTTGCTTTAAGTTGGAATTTATTTTCAGCTCTTCCATATGACACCAGAACCTGGTGACTGACTCTGTGTTCTGTGCCCCTAATCCTCTTGACTAATCAAAACCTTTCTCATTGGTGTAATTCCACTGCAGTAAAAGGTCATGGAAAAGCCTTGACCATGAGGTGCTGGTTGCCTGAACAGCGTGGTCCATCTTCCTGATGCAAACCCAAATTAGCTCAGTCCCTTCTGATGCCATCCTGAGTCAGTGTTTTATGTTAACCTTGCTGTGTCTGAAGCCCTTCAGCAGCAGATCATTATAGAAGCATGATCTTTCTGCAGTACTTGCATTTTGTGGTGCCACAAGGAAAGGTTGCTGCATGCTTACTGATGCTGCAGTCTGTGGAGCAAGTATAGTCTTTGTATAACTGAGCAGTTACATAAATAAGGCAAACATTCCTTAATGCTCATGTGTCATAAAACTGGATGATGTCATGAAGTTACATCACTGTGGATATTCTGACTGGTATCCGCATATGCATAATCCAATACTGTCCCTTGAGAATTTGGGGCCAAGAAAGTCTGCTTAGATTCCAGGCCTCCCACTGTCTGGTCAAAGGCAGATGCTGCAACTCCCAGTGGAGCAGCTTGGGACAAGACCCTTTGGGACGACTAAGCAGAAGGACACATTAAGTGCAAATTCCCTAAGTTCTCATTTAAAGCTGTAGAAAGCAGACTTTGTTAATCCTGAATCACATTTTCTGTTACTTCCTTGAAGTACAACAGCCAATCTCACTGGACAGGAACTGATCTGAGTCTGCCTTCATGTTTGAAGGGTGCCTGATGTGTGGCTTCTGGGCAACTCTACACTGGAGCAGCATGGTTCTCCATTGGTTTAGACTGGGCTGTACTGCACTTCCGTCCTCTGAGGAGGACCTAGCTAAGGCACAGAAATGAAACAAGGATTCAAACCAGCATGTGACAAAGGCTATGGAGAAGCAGAACATTCAGCAGCCTGGGAAGAGGCTAAAAGCTCAGGTGTGAAGGGAAATGTAAGGGTAGGCTGGCTGGACACACTGGATAACAAGAAAGGAAGTGTGGCATGACTGAACAAATCTCATCTATTAGCACCACAAGGCGAAGGGGTGCTGGCTCACTAGTCAAGATCAATAGTTGCTCTTTCATTTCCTGACAGCCTGATAATTTCAGGAGTGTTGCTAAGGTCTGCAGACCATGAGATCTGTCCAGGTATTCTTGGAAATCCTGTACAAGCTACTCCTGAAGATTCAGATTTGGGGGAAGTTAGTCTTGATCCTAGATAAAGGTGTATGGTGCCATGTCTTAAACTGTATTGGCAGTGCCTTTCTCCATTGAAAAGCTGGAGAGATTGCTTTCTGACTACTTCAAGGTAGAGCCTTCCTACTGGGAGAAGGATGCACCCCCCCTTTTTGCAATGCATTCCCCTTGCACTCAAAACCAAACTGAGTGCCAGAACAAAGAATTGTTCTTGCCACTGCTAGTGCGAGAAAGGAGAGAGAAAAATGGTCCCCAACCCCCCTCCATCGACCAAAATGGTGCAGTTTTGGAAGCCTGACTTCAGAAAGGAACATGCTGGAAAGGATGGTCAAGGGAGCAGAATTTGGGAGGCCTGGCAGGTCTTTCCGTATTCTTTATGCACCAACAGTTCGTACTTTTTAATGTTTGAAGTGTAGTGAGATCAGCTTTTGTGGGTCACTGACATTGGAAACGAGAAGGAAAATGTGCGGGAAGTACTTATCTCACCTACTTTCCATGGATGAGTGCAAAAACATACTGCAAACAAGCAGGGACAAATCTGAAAATCCAAATTACCCTATGTCATGCAGCTAAACTAGAGATTGAAGGGCAATTTTGTCTTAGAAATTACTCTTGAATTATGCTTACAGAAGCCTGAGGAAAAATTATTTGGCTTGTTGTTGGGGTTTTTGGTGGTTTTGGGTTTTTTGGTGGTTTTTTTTCTTTTTTTTTTTTGTATGTGTGAGTTTTTTCCAGTAGAGAAGGAAAGTGCTAAAACCTTTAATGCCTATATGAGGGGTTTTTGTTCTTACTTTCTTGTTATTTAAAAAAAAAACCAAACAAACCAAACAACAAACCAACAAAACAAACAAACAAAAAACCCCCATTAATTACAATGATCATCAAGAAGGGGCAAGATCTTGGGCCTAATCAGGTTAGTGGCAGTTTGCATACTTGTCTTCAGAGAGGTTGAATCTCATGGACTGGTTAACCACCTTGGAAACCAGTTGTTCTGAGAAATACAGGGGATGAATAAGGTATTGAGGACGGAAGAGAAAACTGGATAAACCTGATATCTTAAAAGAATGAAAAAGAGATTGGGCCAATAAATGCAGCCTAATGAGAGACAATGAGAGAGCTCAAATGCTTTGTTTGACAGATCATACTAGTTCCTACAATTAAAATGAGTGTTATATTAATTTTTAAGTGACACTGTGTTAATGCAAGCTACAGAAATACAGTGGTTGCAAAGCTGGCAAGAATGTATGTTCTTTTTACATAATAAAATGAGATTTCGTACTCATGTTGCATGATGTGATGCAGTATCTCAGGGCAGTGCTGAGAAGAGCATCTTGAGGATGAGATAGAAGTCAAAATTCTGGAAAACAGGGAATGTGGTTGGATGGGGAAAGATGAAATTGAGGTGAAGTGACATACAGGGCTTTGGTTTGAAATCTGAGAAGGGGGAATGGTTGAGTAACAGTAGCCCTACAGAAATAAACCTGGGGCTAGTCATGAGTTGGGTGTCAAACATGTTGTAGTGATAGCACAAACAGCAGAGGCCAACAAGATGCATGAAGTAATCACTCTCCTTTACTTAGTGTTGTTGTCTTTGGATAGCCTGAATAGCTTTGAATGTTGTGTGTTACGATGAACTGGTGCAGTAGAACAGACCTTTGGCCTCTTGTTTCAGCAACTGAACTTCTGTTCTGATTAATGTACTCCTTGAAGCATACATGGAGAAAGCCGAGGGCTCTATTGTCCTATAGGGAAGGCTAGCTGCTATTTCAGGACTTAATCTGATTGCCCACACTTATAAAAAGGGGATCTCCTTCTACTTCCACTTAGATGCTTGTAGTTTCAGATACGTGAACAGTGTTGAAAGGGCTCAAAAAGGCAGAGAAGCCAAACTACTTTGTCTCCTCTTCCTTTCTGTTCCTTAGAAGTAATGCAGTAGTTCACAGATGAAGTGGTTGGTAGATAGCAAGGACATGACCAATCAGAACCTGGAGCAGTATGATTATGTTGTGCAAGGGCAGACCATTGGCTGCTACCAGGATGAGGCTTTGAACAGATTCCTTGCTTTCTTCTTTCCAAAGCAAGTGCAGCCTGGAAGCAGCAAGACTGACCCTTCCAACTGAATAGACTAATAATAGAACTACTCTTTTGGGGGTATGGAATGAAGAAAGATAAGAAAATGCAATCTGAACAAAGAGAAGTAACCTTCAGGAGCCCTTAGAGGAGACTAGGCAAGCAACATGATAACTTAGTACTCTCATCACTAACACACTTTCTTCCCTTCTCTTTAAAGCAAACTACAAATCTGAACCTTCCTCCTGAAGATCTTGATTCATCTGGTGATGACGATGATGCATTCTCAGGTTCAGGTGCAAGTAAGTTAATAGCAGTTGTACTGTTAGTGCTTGAATGTGGCAATTGAGATCTCGATGATCATCCATGCTAAAAGGGGGGAGGGAGGAATCACACACATACACACACACCTGCCTGCCCCAGAATATGAGAGTTGGGTACCGAGAAAGGGCCTAATCTATTAATCTTGTATTGCTTCAGACACTAACAATTAGCAGAAAATGAGTTGTAGGAGACTTGAAAGGGAGCAGAAGCAGGTACGCTCCACATGACTACTAATATGAGAAACTGACTGAAGAATGTTATGGAACTGGAGTGATTGTTTACTCATGGGGAAGAGAGATTGTAAGAAGGGCCTTTGTGCTCTCATATGAGATACCATTTGAGGGTGTGTAAACCCCAAACTGCCAACGTACATCAAGTGCAAATTTTATCTGTCATCAGATGTGCAAGTTCCCATGGGCCATACTTTTTTAAAAGCAGAATAAAAGGGGTTTAGGGTGAGGAAAAAGTCTACTGGAATGATTACTAAACTGCATGAGAGACCTTTGGTGTTCAGTGCTCAAGTTGAGGAGATGCTACTGAGGAATGAGCAAGCTGTTGAAAACTAAAGCATGGCATCTTGCTTCCTTCCAGCCACATGCTCATGTTTTAGTTTAAATTGTGAAGGAATAAAACCCTGAAATCAGGTGTGCCAGTGACTAAAGGTGTTGAGTATATGGGTATGGCTCTGAAACAAATACTTATGGGGTAAAGAGTCAGGTAATCATCCAGAGCAACCAGTATACTGAAAGCAGACACCCCTCTTGTCAACCTGTCTGCAAACAGACGAGCACTTGTGCCTTGTGGAGTAGCAGATGACTAATAAAAGTATTGCTGGATAGCACATTGGTCTGTTCTTTCCTTATGCCACTGAAAAGGATTAGAAATTATGAGCTGAACTGCTGTTGTTCCAAAAATTGGCTATACAGGTTGGGCATCCTCATTAGACCAGCATCCTGGAGATACTACTAACAGGTCTCTAAAGTGGCCAAGGATAATACTGTTTTGTTTTGCAGGTCCTGTGACTGACCAGTCTCATACCTGGAGAATCCCAGGAGAACTGACTAATTCCTCATTACTGGCAACACCAATAGATTTCCATGAACAGCCACTTCCCGGGACTGAGAGCCGAACTGAGAAGGAAGTAATATCTCCTTCTGCAACTAGTACTGTTGTGACAGAGGAGCCAGTTGTGAAGGACACAATACCCATCCTGGGCTTACCTGATGAGAAACCAACAAATGATGCTGTTACAACAACAGTCAGAAGCCCCACTACTCACTTTCCTTCAGTGATTCATGTAACTCCTTCAGAAGCTTCAGGCACGGTCCATGGGCTCGAACCTAAAATCCCCAGCTCTGATGTGCCAGACACTAAATACGTGCCTGAACACCCTTCTACCATCCATCATGAGGGAGACATCGCTGCCACCTCCACAATGGCAGCTCCTAAGGATGTTGTTCCTACGCATGAGGAGGTTTCTGAGGATGGCTCTGGAGATCCGGTGAGGACTAATAGGTCTGACAGCCTTTCCAGGGAGATGGTTTGAATAGTATGTAGTAAGTTGGTTTTGCAGGAAAGGGTGATAATTTGTCAAAAGCGATGATTGATTTAATAGGTTATATTGGTGGAGGGGTTTAGATGAGAAGAAAACCAAGCTGTGGAAAATCTCCAGTAGCAGACATGATGAGAAATGTGATTAACCTGCCTTGTATTGTCCCAACAGGGAGACTTCATCTTAACTAAAGACGAGGATTTGGTCCCCACCCAGAACTCAGAAGTACTGGCTGACTCTGGGAAGAATGCCAAAGCTGCAGGAGCCTCAGGAATTATGGACAGAAAAGAAGTTCTTGGAGGTACCTGATATTCTGGATTTCTAGTTGGCAAAAGCAGACTCTTGTAGGAGTCTTCCAGGCCGCAGAAGCTGCAGTTCTGCAAGTACATCTCTGAGCATAAAAGCTAGCCTTTTATGTTAGACCTCTGAAATGAGGGTGGTGATTCACAATTCTGTGTTGTCAAAACCCTAACAGGGACAAATACTAACCTGCTAATAGCAAAGTTGCCACTACTAGTTATATTTAAGTTATGTTTAAACTTACTACTTCACTCTCTCAAAAACTACAGTAAAACTGCTCTAATGCTGCCTCAGTCAAATTACTAGAGCTGAACAACGTAGCCTAGTGTGCTTTGCAGTACGGCCTAGTGGGAGATGTGTTTCTCTAGGTTTACCTCATGTAGATGAGCAAGCTCTTGGTAATGGCAGAATGATGATTTGGGAGGGGGCAAAAGGACAAATTAATTTCTGGAAGTCATGAAATCAGGGACCACATAGTAAGGAACAATCTAGAACTTACAGTCACACTAGCATTATTTGGAGTCTAGAGTAATTTGTGGCTTTCTCCCCCTTCCAGGTGTTATTGCTGGAGGACTAGTAGGCTTGGTGTTTGCAGTGTTTCTAGTTGCATTTATGCTGTACAGAATGAAGAAAAAAGATGAAGGCAGCTATTCACTGGATGAGCCAAAGCAGTCTAACGGAGGATACCAAAAACCACACAAACAAGAAGAATTCTATGCATAAACTGCTCTTCAGGACACTTCTTATTCCATCTTTCTTGGACTCTTCTCTCCCTGCACGTGGACCTCCTAGTGTGCTTTGCATTAAACTTAAGCCATATGATCATTGGGTTATTTGCCCTTACGACTTTGCCATTGGGATTTGATAACTACAAAGTAGATATGGATTCACTGAACATTCCCCGCTTTCTTGCACAACTTTTTTTTTATTTTTTGGTTTTTTTTTTGTTTTTTTTTAACAGAAGTGGGACTGCAAGTTCCTAAAAACTCACTTTGGTTTATCTAAAGACTACTGGGGCAGGCGGTGGGGAGAAGATAAGGGAGCACTGTATGTAAAAAAACTCTTGATACTTAGGGGAAAGGGCTGACAAGAATAAATAGTTACCAGTGCTCAAATTCTGTATAGCAGGGATCCTTCCTATTTAACTCATAGATGTGTTTTAAGCGTAACAAATGGCTGTGCTGGGCAGACATTTGGTACACTGCAATCCTCTAGCTCTAACTGCCGTATTTGGAGCACTTAATGCCTATGAAACATCAAGCTGAACATGATTTCTAGTGAGAGGAGGTGTTACGGGCAGGGTAAGCAAATGACTGTCATGTGGTTTAAAATAACTTCTGTTTTGGAAGCATTATGCCGTACCCAGAACCAGCTCCTAAGAAGTTGGTGCATAACACAAAACAAACCCCAAAGACCCTCAAGTTAAGCAGAGGGTTCATTTTGCCAGCAGTTTTGGACTGTCCCACTACCTTCTTGCTCTTTTTAGGCATAGATAAGAAATAGGTTACTCTAAGCAGTCTCATCTCAAGACATTCCCTCTTCTTAGGTGCCAAATCTAGGTTGGGCTGTCATGCTGCAGATGCTCTTATCCTGCGCTATTGTGTAGTCACCAGGTGACTGTGATGTGTTGTAGCACCTACCTCTCTGTGCACCGTTTATAGCAGTCATCTTGGAACATGGTCTGCCATCTATGCCACAGAATACTCTTGGCACACAGGGGTAGAAGGTAGCAGCATATCATGACTTTGCAGTTAAGGAGTAGAGAAGCTGAAACATCTGAAACAAGCCTGATGAAGGCTAAGCGTAGATGGCTTTAAATATACATAACAGTTGGCGTGTTTGACTATCATGACTCTGGAATGGTTCTTCAGAAGCTGTTCCTGCACTTTGGAGAGAAGCAGCTCCAGGAATGTCAGACTAGTAAGGGCCAAAAAACACCTCCTGAGTAAAGCCTGGATGCTTGAAGCTGTTGGTGGTCAGTGTGCTGTCAGATGTGAGGCACTGAGGCCTCACCGAGGGTCTGGAGTTCTCCAGAGTATCTCAAACCGAGTCAGAAGAAAAGTGTGGTGTTCTGCACAAGCCTTACTTCAGCTCTGCCTTTGGTTAGCTTCTTACAAGTTCAGTTCCTCATCACTCAGAAGGTATGGGGTGGGGGAAGGAGTGTTTACAACTGATGTAAATACTTGTACTGTTGAGCCAGAGGGAATGATTGGAGACTATTGCAACAGTTGGTATAAATGTTGCACATTGACAGTAAAACTTAAAAACCTGTGTAATTTAAATGAAGTATAAAACACTCCTGAGCTGTTATGCAGCTAGAATTGGTGCCTTCTGTGCAAACCCAAAAGAAAAAAACCCAAACACTTCTTGATTCCAAACTCTTCCTCATGCACAAGGAAAACTTGTGCATACGTGTAGCTGGCTGGTTTTAAGTAAAGCTGCAAAGTCCATTATGTCTGTCTTTTTATTTTATTTTTTTTTTAACTGAGTGAATTTTTGTAGGTTAATGCGATGACCAGATGGTGTTAATTTCAGCTGTAATTCTTTGCTTTGTATAGGAATGTAGAAATGTTGTTTGATAAGTTTATCTATGAAAAAGTTCTTGTAAAGCACAGGAAGATAAAGTGGTAAACTTTAGTTGTACCTCACAACCTTGCTAGGGGTAAAGGAAAAAAACTGTATATTTTGGTAGTCTAAAGTGACAGTTTGTGAAACAAACATGACATTCTGTGTTATTTAAGTGGTACAAATGAAATATGAGTTCTAACAGAAGATGCAACACTTGGTTATCTGTATGCCATTTAAAGGTATACTGCAATAAATGGCATTTTGGCAAGAATGTGTCTGATCTGTGAACATCGCTCTATATAATACTTCACAAAGTAGATGTGGTTTTTAAGACTGTCCAGGTCTTTAAGGAAGTTGGATTCCAAGTATGCAAAGTGAGTCTTGATGCTAAACATAGGGAGGTTCAGCTCAAAATTTGAAGGGTGTGAGTGTGGCCTGTTCCCTCTTACCCTGCCCTGGATGTCTGGGTTGCAGTGGGCTGCTCTACCCTGAGGTAGCGGAGCAGGATATGAATGGGCTGTAGTGGAGACTTCAATGAAATCTCTTTGTTAGAGCCCTGCAACATTTTGTCCTGGTTCTGTATCCTGGGGTGTACTGGGAGGAGTGTGGCCAGCAGGCTGAGGGAGGTGATTCTCCACTTGACCCTGGAGAGGCCACATCTGGAGTACCGTGTCCAATTCTGGGCTCTTCAGTGCAAGAAAGACAAGGAGTTGATGGAGAGGGTCCAGTAGAGGCCACAAGGATGATCAGGAGTCTGGAGCATCTCTTGTGAGGAGAGATTGCGTGAGCTGAGCCTGTTTAGTCTAGAGAAGAGAAGACTGAGGGGCGATCTCAGTAATGCATATAAATAACTCAAAGCCAGGAGGATGGTGCCAGACTTTTTACAGTGGTATCCAGTGACAGGACAAGGAGCAATGGCCATAAACAAAGAGACAAGAAGTTTCAACTCAACACGAAGAAGAACTTTTTACTTTGAGGGTGGCAGAGCACTGGAACAGGCTGCCCAGGAAGGCTGTGGAATCTCCCTCTGGAGACATTCAAAACCCACCTAGATGTATCCCTGTGTAACCTGCTCTAGGTGGCCAAGCCTTGGTGGGAGGACTGGACTAGATGATCTCCAGAGGTCCCTTCCAACCCTAATGATTCTGTGATTTTGGGAGGTCTTTGTGATTGTACAGTATGTCGCCATCCTCAAAAAGCTGAAAAGAGTTGTAAATCTTCAACAGGGCTCCCTCTAGCTACCTATGTTCTGCCTCCAGGAGTTCAAGTGCAGGGAGGGCTGCATGAAGGGCAGCTCCGAGTCTTTGTATTAAAACGTGCTTACCAAGACAAGCTTGGAGATTGTACCTCCAAGGAGGAAGAAAAGAGCAGGCCTGTCCTAAGTATTCTCCTGTACAGCATCAATTACGCTGGGGTGCTGCAGCTTGTGTGGCAGGAGATGGAGCAAAACAGAAGTAGAGGAAAACATCCTTTACAGAAGAGGGAAGTCAGAAGCTGCTGCCTGGGTGGGCCTTACTGCAGCTTATACAATTATTTTCTTTTACAAGGCTTTGAACTGTGAGAAACTTACTTTTTTTCAGCTGTAAACTAGCCACTGTATTTTTAGTTTATAATCTCCTCTTGCTTGCACTGGAACCATGTGGGCTGTATGTTTTCCCATCAGAAAATGTTTGGAGGAATCTTGGTAATCAGAAGGTTTTGAGATCAGGCAAACAGATCGAAGGATTGAGTTTAGAAGACTTTGCTTCCATAGCTAAACAAAGCTGGAAGGTGTTTTCAAACCACACGCCAACTTTGCCAGTCCCTTAAAATTAAAAAAAAAAAATAATGAAGCACTAGTGAAACAGGACATTTCTGTGTGAAAACCCTTACAAGTGTAACCACAGTGTCTGATCCTCAGTGTGCACTTAAGAGAAACTTTGCAGTAGTAAGAGAATAGTAGAAGTGGTAACCTGCCTCTGTATTCTGGCATAGGTTAGCCTCGGTTTTCCTGAGTCATGTTTCTGTTTGCTGTGCTTCCTGACTTCTTCATCCATGCCAAATTATCACATTTGCTCTTGTTCACAAGTGAGATGCAAAGAATGTGGCTGCCAGAAAATCTGACCCCTTCTTTGTTCTAGAAAAAATGAGCTGGAGGGTGTAAATGCACAAAATGTCAAGGAAGGCAAACTATGAGAAGAGGAGAACTTTTCACAATTCTCACTTTGTCAGGTTGCATTAGAGCCTATAAAGGAAGCTGAAGCAAATCTCAAAGGCTGTATAATCTTGTAATTGAAATAGAGAACAGGAAAAAAGAGGGCCACTCTATGGGGGTAGTGAGAAGAAAAGCTATCTCAGACATTGCATAAATACCTTATCTGAGTATTCATCAGGACTAGTATGTATAGTGATGAAAATTAGTAGTGGAATAAAGGTGCAGGGTGAAATTTGCTCCATTTGAGGTAGCAGCAAAAATCAAAAAAACTTCAGCTATGCAGGAGATGAGATAGATAGAGACTCAAACCCAAATAGCTGCTTGACATTTCTGGGGTGGTATTTAGCTCACGAAGCTGGAAGCCTGATGGACAACATTTTTAATATGCTTGTCAAATTAAGGGGCAGTGATTTTACTGCTGAAGTGCAGTGCCTGCACTAAGGAAATAGGGGAAAAAAGGTATGGCCTATGCAGGATCTTACAAAAGGATCTGATGGATACAAAAAAGAGAGAATTCTGATACATGGGATAAAATAGAAAATGGATTTACCTAGCATAGATTGTGCCAGACTAAACAGATCTCCTGCTTTTTGATAGCCAGTTTTTCAGTGAAAGGCAATCCAATCTAATTGAACTTCAGTAAAGCAATTCATCAGTGCCACACAGGAAATGAATAATCAAAAGGAGGAATCTGGGGATTAGTGGAAGAATTGTAAAGTGGTGAGGAATGGACTAAGGAGGAGCCTGAAGCAGGCTGTGGAAGACAGGGAGTTAGTAGGAAGAAAAGGCCTCATTCTGGGTACATCTTTCTAAACACTGTCTGAAATAGAAGAGTACAAGGATTTACAATTGCTGCTGGGAACCTGGGCAACCTCTACAATGGAATATCAAAAGTAAAATATTTTCACGTTCTGACAAGTAACAGGATCTTCTTCAACAGGACAAGGTCAGGCATAAGCGGGGGTAACAATAGGGATTGCTGCTCTGATCTGGCAATAAGAGAAGGGAAGAAAGGACTAGGTGAATTAGTTAATTTTAGAATAATTATCTGTGTGATGCAGCTGTAAGAAAGGGGGAAAAAAATTAAACACAGGATGTAGCAGCCAAGGCATTTCCAGCAAACATAATTCTCAGCATCGTGGGTATTGTTATACAAGGAACTAGTGAGCCCTTCACTTACTCTCACCTACATGCTTTAGGATTAATTCACGTTGGGAAGGAAGAGAGGAAAAACTTTAAATGATGTGGGAGTGGAAAGTCTCTTCTCACAATACACTAACAGTGTTTTGTTTGTTCGGCTTGGGAAAACACAGACTGATGGGTCCTACAGTTGCTGTTTGCGTGCTTGTCATGGTACAGGACAATAGAAAAGATGGAGAAGAGCAATTTAAGCTAAAGAATAATACGGGAGCAAGAAAAAGAAAACATAAGAAGAAACTGGCAACTATAAACACTGATACAACTAAAAATCTTGAGAATCCTTCCGTTCACTACGAGGCCCTGGCACAAGTTGCCCAGAGAAGCTGTGGCTGCCCCATCTCGGCAGTGTTCAAGGCCAGGTTGGACACGGCTTGGAGCAACCTGGTCTAGTGGAAAATGGGTTCAAACTTAAACAGAGGAAGTTTAGGTTAGATATAATGAAGTTCTTTACTGTGAGGGTGGTGAGGCACTGGAATGGGTTGCCCATTGTGAAGCTGTGAATGCCATCCCTGGTGGTGTTCAAGGCCAGGCTGGATGGAGTCCTGGGTGACATGGTTTAGTGTGAGATGTCCCTGCCCATGGCATGGGGGTTGGAACTAGATGATCTTAAGGTCCTTTCCAACCCAAACCATTCTATGAGTCTATGATTCTATGTCCTGGGGTTGGAACTAGATCATCTTCAGGGTCTCTTCCAACCCAAACCATTCTATGATTAATGGTGGGGGCAAAAGACGAAAATGGATTGAATACGAAGTTTGATATTCAGGAAGATTATGGTATGAAATGTTCCCGAGCTAATAGGATGTCTTTCAGCCAATAGCCTATGCAAAGAATAGAGAGACTAGTTAAAACCCATTCACTTCTCACTCTGTTCTTCCTCCTAACAATCTCTAGCTCAAGACTGGAGTTTTTCAGGCCACTTCACTGTGAGCTGTGTAGAAAGGTCTTTGTCTAATACAGACAAGATCAGTTGAGCCACATTTCCAGGTGGAGGTTTCCAGAAGTCACCTCTTTTAAGAGGTTAGGCTAATTAGGCAAGTCGGTGTCACTTCTGTTAAAAGAAATAGGTCTTCCCCAACCTGTTTCCTCAAACTGTCTTACTTCACTTTTATTGGTTTTTTACCTTATTTTTTGTTTAAACTTTCCAAATCACACCTCTGCAAACAGTGCCTGAAAAATAAAATAAATCCTAATTCAAACTTTAAACCATGATGTTTTTACACTTACCATTTCTTATTGCATAGTGCAGATAAGCCGGGCTGGATTCTAAAAAGATTTACTCCCACTAGCATAAAAACAGCAAAGAAAGAGGAAAGTGTGGGGACAGAGAGAGGATGATGCAGCACACAGCCATCTGGAGCAATGCGCTGCTTCAGGTATCAACCCTGCCAAGTTTATGAATTGCTCTGTAGTCTGTTACACACACAGACAGTCTCACCTTAACCTAGTGGCAATGGGCTGCTCTTATTTATCACATATTTCATTTACTCTAGTTTACTACTCTCCTTCCCCTAGTGTGCTTTAGCATGGGAAAAGCAGATGGGCAGCCTTCTGGACAGTTCTTTGGGATGATAACAAAGCATAACTGGGACTGATGCCCCCTGCTTTGTGTGTGCAAACATACATGTATATGTACATGTGCTTATGTATACCTATGTGCATGCACACACAAGTATGTCCTAACTAGGAATCAAAGCAGGAACCAGGTAAGGGTGATCACTACATTTTTAAAAAGTCAGAAAATATAAAGTGCTTTTATAAGCAGAAAATCCTACTTCAAAATGGCATAAAGCAAAGTATAAATAGGCACCATTTAAAAACAAAGATTAGCATTTGGATAGATATTGGAGTTCAGAACACAGCTGTTCAGTTTAAAGTTTAAGTACAGCCACGTGACTCTGTTGCATAGAAAGGTCCTTAGCATCAACACCTACTTGGCTGAGCCAACCATCAAAGCATTCCTGACCCCAAAATCCTATGTTGGGACACATGTGAGGGTGGTGAGGCACTGGAAAAGGCTGAGGTTGCCCAAAGAAGTGGTAAATGCTCCATTCCTGGCAGTGTTCAAAGCCAGGTTGGACAGAGCCTTGGGCAACATGGTTTAGTCTGAGGTGTCTCTGCCCACGGCAGGGGGCTTGGAAATAGATGATCCTAAGGTCCTTTCCAACCCAAACCATTCTATGATTCTATGTATTCTTAAGATGCACCACCAAGCCATGGGTCCCCAAACTGTGGTACATGTACCACTCTGATTTGCAATGTATTTCCAAACAGTATGCAGGGAAAAAAACAAACCACCCACCCCAACCAAAACACCAAATCCAAAAATCTACCACCAAAACCTGTCACACCTGCCTTATTTCTGGAATTGACAGGCAAGAGCCAGCCTGATCCTCCCTGTACACAGAGCTAGAAGCTGCTGCAGATGATTAAGGTGAGGGGAAATGCTGAGGAAAGGACTGGGACAGCATGGAAGAAACTTCTGATGTCATCAGTGCACTTCTTAGAATCATAGAAACATAGAATAGTTACGGTTGGAAAGGACCTTA
>NW_009914157.1:0-12519 GCF_000696875.1 Nestor notabilis
TCCCTTCCAACCAAAACCATTCTGTGATTATACAGAAATGTGTATATCTATCTATCTATACAAAACCCAAACAAATTTGAACAGAGAAAAAAGCCAAACTTAAGGACTACAATTTTTACACGGACAGGCAGCACTGATTAACATGTTGGAGCTAGCATACTATTAATCAAGCTGTGCTGAGTATAAGGCAAAGCCTGTGCACCCCCAAGCTTATAGCTGAGAATATAACCCAGGGATACAGTCACCCGTCATCTCAAGACAACCTCTGTTTGAGTGGGGCCTCAGGAAGCATCACTAGTGACAATTCCTCCAGAGCCGGATTGGGTTATACCATGTTTCCACCATTCAAAGCAACACTGTGGGGTGAGTGGTTGCCCCAGCACAAACAGTCACTCTGTCAACCAGGATAAATCATGACACAGCACAGTTGAGGTTATGTCTAGCATTTACCAAAAAAAGAGATGAAAAAACTGAAATAATTTTGTAAGAGTTTATATGGCATAGCAATGATCACTGAATCACCTCCTCAGAAGATAAATTCTTCACAGAAATAACAGGTGATAACACAGCACAGAATGAACTATTAGCCTTCAGCAAATGGGGTATTTATTGTTTTAAATTGTACATTAGTGCTCAAGCAACAACGATATTTATACTGCACATTAAACTGCAAGAATAAGAAAGTAGTGAGCTAAAACTGAGGACTTGGATTAGTCATCTTGTATGCCCTGAGGGAGTATGAGATCTAAACAGATGCACACATAAAGTAAATAAGATCAAATGATACTGAGGGAATAATGCCAACTGAGTCAGCAACACAAAAAAGCTACTGTTCAGAAATGTCCAAAGGATATCAGATTCCCATTTCAAAACACAGTTTGGAAACTGACGGGATTTAATGATAAGTGGGAATAATCCTGAGACAAGAGTAACCACCAAGCTAAGAACATCTCCAGGAAAAGCACTGACCAATCCTTTTACGGTACCACAGCCAGAAAGCAGCATTATTTTATGGTTTTGTCTCTAAAAGTTTTCCTCAGAGAGTAAGCTGAAACATCAACACATCAGTATTAAAAATTCATGTTTCCTCCTGCAGCTTTTAAGTTATAGACACTAACAAAGATTAAATACTTTTCTATTTCAAATAGAAAGGTATTTTTCACCTTAGCATATCAGTGTAAAACCAAAATGTGTTGTTTTGATATTTACAAGGTGCCAGAATTAGCTGCACTTCACAATTAGCCTCATACAAGCCTCACTAAAACAGCCTTGCAAATGCCCTCTGGAGGGGTAGAGAAGGGGAGGGGGGGGGAAAAAAGGGTGGGGAACTCCCTCATCCCCAGTTACTAATAGAGGATTTTGAGGATTTACAAACCGACCTTCAAATCCGGTAGGATGGTGAGGCAGTGGCACAGTTTGCCCAAAGCATCTGTGGCTGCCCCATTCCTGGCAGTGTTCAAGGCCAGGCTGGACAGAGCTTTGAGCAACATGGTCTAGTTGAAGGTGTCCCTGCCTGTCACAGTGGGGCTGGAACTAGATGATCTTTAAGGTCCATTCCAACCCAAACCATTCTAGGCTTCTATGATTTAAAAACACTGAATTGAGCACTTGAGCTCTGTAGACAACGGATTCACAAAGTCCAAACTGGAAGGAGACTGTATATCTGTAAAATCTTTTCCAAAATCAGCTAAAAAGCTCTCTCCTCTCACTGGCTGCCAGAGCCGCTGTGGAGGATGAAATCTGCTGTCTAGGTGGCAATGGAGGGTGCAATGTAGATCGCTGAGAAATCAGTAGTTCACACAAGCCACACTGCACCTGTTTTGTCATACATCATTACACATGTCTGGTGAAATATGAGATTATTATTATTTTGAGATGTTCTGGCCATGTACAACTGCTGTTACACAGTTTAGTAGTGAGCCACACAGCACTCAGAGCTCAGGCACTGAGCAAAACAGAGATGCAAAAGAGGCTGGTTTGAATTTAGGTCCGAGTAGTCAATAACAACAACTAGGGGCAGAACAGTAAGCATCACAGTAGCACCAGCAACTGGCTGGGCTGTGGGTGGCTGGAGGAGGCCCTAACAGCTAGAAGGACAGCAGCTACACTGCTTCTGAGCTTTTTATCTTAATAATCTTCTCTCAGTAATACACCAGCATATGGTCCTGTACAGCCTTCAAGGATATCTGATTTTTAATTTATTCATTCCTTATTTCAATAGAATCATAAAATCCTTAGGGTTGGAAAGGACATTAAGATCACCTGGTTGCAACGTCCCTGCCATGAGCAAGGGACACTTTCCACTAGACCAGGTTGCTCAAGGCCCTGTCCAGTCTGGCCTTGGACACTGCCAGGTAGGGAGCATTCACAACTTCCTTGGGCAAACTGTTCCAGTGCCTCACCACTCTCACAATCCTGCCTGGCTTTGGAGGAATATTAATGATGCAGAAGATCCAACCCTGAAAGCCATTACCATTCACCGAGAGCAACTGGGCTGATGCCAGCTGAGTTTATTATATCATTTTTGTTTGTTTCCCTGAAAACATGATGCTACAGTGAAGCAGGGAATGTTAATGTATTTCCATGCCATGCTGCATTTGTTTTTATTGCCAGAACTCCATACTTAATATAGCCAATACATTCTAAGAGGGTAAGACACCTTAATGAACTCAGCACAAGCATGCACAGAGGCTACACCAAAGATCACTGCTTCATGGGCAGTTTATTGGGGTGGGTATGGATCACTATCCAAATATTACTGCTAGCCGCAGACTATCTAATGCAGTTTTAACAAGCCAAAAACATCTTGCTGAAGCGAATCTGTCATTATAAATAAGTGATAGTAAAGTGGGCACACGGTGTAATATGTTTACCAAGGCCATCACATGGTGTCGGGAATTAGCTTTGGTACTTGGCATGTTTCTATGCTGATAAAGGTTGCGGGTTTTGCATATAATTTTTATTCTAGCAATTTCAGTTGCTAAAAGGTATCTGTCAACTTGATGCATATATTTGGTATAAGACAAAATCTCTTCAACATCCCAGTATCATTAAATTGTACCACTAATAAGCCTGTGTCTGAGAAGGAATCCTGCCTACCCTGTGCACCGAAACAGCATTATTCGGGGCAAACCCTTGGATCTCAGTCTTTAAAAGCATATGCAGTCCCTTATTAGGGTAATACCAGCTTAGTACTACCCTGCTGACCTGCTGTTCTACTGATGGTTCATGTACATATGCAGCTTAAATCAAGGCAGTAAGATGCATTTCCTGAGAGATGGGATTCAGTCTTGGTCCAGCATTGCACCAGAGCAGCACAAGATCTGCTTTCAGGCTTAAGCTGAATCTGAGAACGTACCTGCGCATTTACAAGTATGGGGCTCCTTACTGGCTATACACAAGTAAAAGTAGCATTGTTGTAGAAACACAGGCACACACTCTTATGAGAAAGTTCTCTTGCACTGCTCTGAGAATAAAAAGAAATCTTTAAATTCAAAGTTAAATAAAAGTACGTCTGACATAGCGCTCCCCTGAACAAAAAGAAAAATATAAACAGAGCTCCCCAGCAGAGACAGCCATATAGAAGCACCTTAAATCCAACACCTCCTTCAGTCTTGAGTAACTTTTTACATTGATTTTCCAAGCCTTAGGAGGTTATCAACTGCTTCCAAGGAGGGTCATACATGCAGGGAGTACAAATCTGGATTTTTTTTAAAAAAAAAAAAAAAAAGGAAGTCTGAGGTGGGGTAATTACAGGTGCTGCATCTCTGCTTTTTCTACACAACTGACTCTCCAGTTGCAATTGTATACATCTCTCTTTATACACTCTTCTCCATGATGGAAAAGGAACATTTCCCTTGACTGTGCATGAAGTTTTTCAGCTATTTACTGTGAGAGAAGTAAAATTCTCTTAAAGAATCTCAGTTATTTCTATGCACTGAAAATTGTAATCCTGCTAGCAACTAAAATGTGGCCACAAATACAGCTGAGTCATAGAAAAACAGAATAAAAACATACTATGATTTATGGTTTTATGATTTACCACAAAAAAGCAACTGAGCTGTCTGGATCACTGCAATTTTCTCTTCCTTCCTAGGCTTGGATCACTCCCAATTAGAGCAAAGTATTTCATTTATTTCAGTTATTGTGAATATCAATTCCCTTTAAAAAAAAAATGTACACTGCAGACTGGACTACAAGATAAAACTGAAGCTGACAAGTGCTTGACAGTACTTTAAGCGTCTGGCGTTTCTGGTAGGGGCAGGTGAAACACGAGTGCGAGACTGTATACATCCCTGTTTTGCAGCAGTGGTTCATAGTTTGGGTAAAGGTGCAAAGGTTGCATGGTTTGCAAGATCTGAGAACTGATTAGATCCTGTTGCTCCCTCCATCTACAGCTTTCCCTCGCAAGACCAATGGCTCTTCCTCAGCCATTTGTCCCACACAGCCTTCTGAGGCTTTTCCAACAGGCAGCTGCAGCAGATCATCGCATTGGCTTCCTACATGACTAAGCTGTGGCTGCATTAGAGATGCTGGGTGTATAACTCCTGTGTGCTCTCCTCTTTCTGGGTACTATTTCTGACAGTGGCAAGCCAAAAAAAAACAGAGACCATGTCTTAAAGGTCAAGGAATATTATTTGCATCATTTCAACCCATGATCAGCTCAAAAAAGTGCCAACCACCAAAACTCTTTTTCTTTAGGCTTAGCTTAGTCAAAGTTAACCTTGTTCTATCTTATTAAGAACCATCTATCTATTTCACATTTATCCAGTACTTCTAAGGAAAAACAGAAGAATGTTAAATAAAATATTCAAATCTATAGCACATATTTTAACTAAGTATCACCATACTTCATAGAAACAGTAAATTAGCCAAGTCCCTTCTTCCAGTATCCTTTTCTGTGGCAGACTAAGGAACAATGCTATGAAATAGCTTCTTTTAATATTTTTGTTTATCTGTACCATTACTGCGAACAGTGCTCATGAACAATGGAAGGGACACTTGGAGGGCAGCCCTATGCCCAAGCCCAGCACCAGAACTGTGCTCTCTCCTTCACAAGTGGAAATTGTCATTATTTCATGGATTTCACAGAATGGTTTGGGTTGGAGGGTACCTTAAAGATCATTTAGTTCCAACCCTCTGCCATAAGTAGGGACACGTTCCACTAGACCAGGTTGTTCAAAGCCCTATCCAACCTGGCCTTGAAGACTTCCAGGGACAGGACAGCACATCTTCTCTAGGCAACCTGTACCAGCGTCTCACCACCCTCACAGTAAAGAACTTCTTCCTTATATCTAATCTAAATCTACCCTCTTTCAGCTTCAAGCCGTTACCCCTTGTTCTATCACCACATGTCCTTGGTGGAAAGTCCCTCTCCAGATTATGAATGATCCTTGAACTGATCTTCTGCACAAGTATGCATTCTACCTTGCTTATATATGAATTCATGCTACCTGTGAGCCATCTCCCATCTTTCCTGCTCTGGTGACTTATCCCTGATTAACCAACCTGAAAATGGCACAATCCCACAACCAAAAAAACCAAACAACAGTATCAGTGGGAGTTTTCCAATTTGGGGCTCAATATTCAAAAGTGTAGAAAGTGTAATACATACATACTTTTACATAATGTGTAACACTTTCTTCCAACAATACCAGATGCATTTCTAATAGAAATAATTTGTGGGATATTTATTCATCAACATTTCAGATAGGCAAACATTGTTACGTCTTGATCTTTATTACTTTTTGTACAATTTGTTATCTGAGCAAAGCTTAAGGATCACACCTGCCCCATTTACTAAAGCTGTCAGCAGGGTTTCTTCATAGATTAGAATTCTGGGGTTGAACATGAAACCGAAGCTGAATTGTTATGGTACAACTGCAACTAAACAGTACCACAAGACTCCGGGGTAGGTCAGTACAAAAAATTCTTCTTACCAGTACTAGTAATATATTATTTTACTGAAATAAATGAATCTGTTAATGTGTTTAATTAAGTATACGAAGCTTTTTATTTGATGTTATTTGTATTTAAGATTTCTTGTTTTCCCTGAAGTATTTATTATGCAAGACGTGATTCTTCTAATCTTAGACACACTCTGGGACTGAAGTACTATTTTATATCAGCAGTTCTTAGCTGCTTTTATCATTAACAGATATATTACAAACCATGTTAATGAGGTGTTCAGTATTCATATATTAGACTTTTCCCCATTTTATATGGAAATAATACTATAAAAATTCAAAGAATACTAGTTTTATGTGCACAATAATGATAAGATTCAAAGCAAGTAAGAAGGAGAAAATCTGTACCGGCAGTGAATATGAAATGGATTAGTACATCAACGTACTTTACATTGGTATAAAATTATTAAGCATGTAATTAAGTAGAATCAATTGCACTGTTTGTTTTTGGGGTAATGTTTTAGCTATTTTAGCTGTTTCATCTTTAAGAATTTAATTCCACACTTTAATGATCTTCTTGTAATTTCATCCTCCTGCTATGAAGCCACATAGTCAGGATATGCATGAAATCTACTACATATCAAGAAGTGACTAGGGTGGAAGGCCAGGCCAAAGTCACTGCGAAGGAAGATAAGAACAAGGCAAATTAACTAATTTTGTAAATACAAAAATAGTTCATTTCACCTGACCTTATTCATCAGACACATTCAAATCCCCAGGATTGCTATCAGGAAAGAAATTATACAGTTACTCACAGCAACTGCAGCTTTGACCTGGTTGACCTCAGACACATCACCATTGCAGCCCAAGTGAAAAGCTATTTGGCATTACAGGAGCCTAATGAGTAAAACTGCCAGCCTTCAGTACACTTACATCTGCATGCAGGTCACCCAAATAAATTAAAAAGCCCAAAAAAACCCTAAAAACCCAGCTTTGGATAAGGTGGAAAGAGAGAAGACTATTCTCTGTCCGGGGTGGAGAACTTACTGCTGTGTTACTGAATAAAAAGCCGACTGTGAAAATATGTCTGCTATTAAACAGAATTGACTCATTTTGAACAGGGACTTACACATCAGTGAAACAAAGCATTTGGTATTATGGAAAATCCAATGTCTTGAGTAGGTTCCCTTATTAACTTATATGCTGGAAAAAAAGTGCTGCCCCTGCAGTCCCATCTTGCTGTAGATTCGCCTGTATGTAGCTTCCCAGTGATGCAAAGCAGAGCTTTAGACACCAGCAACTCTCTGGGATTAGGGGGTGAAGAGAGTGGAGACAAATTGCTTGAAAGGCAAAACAACAGGTGCTATATATTTTACTAAAAAAAAAGTATAAAAATAGATTTCAGTAAGAATAAGGTATCTTTATTATTGTACGAGCAAGGACTATACTATAACTTCTCTCTTAATAGTAGAGCAGATACCTATTATTTATATTATCCATTATTTGTACCTGGGTTTTGTACTTGAACTTGCCATTGGCTTTAGGTTATGGAGCACACAGGAGAACTAAATTACTTCTTGTAAGAAGAAGGTAGAAAACCAAAGACAGCAGCACATTAGAGATCTACATTAGACAACTTTAAATTAAATAGTTTTTAAAATTACCTAAAATATCAAATAGCCTAGTATAGATAGCGGAAAAGGTCAGAAAAAAACCTTTGTTTCCACCTACATTTTGTTTCAATACTTAAATAATGAAAAATAAGTTTGCCACATCCTTACTTTGAAGTAATTCACATTATTAGCAAATACACTATGAACAGCTATACCTTTTAAGAAACTGTACCTTTAATAATAAAGGTCAGATAGTAAAAATTAATTTAGCATTTTCCTTGAGGAAATATACACACAAATTTGGCTCCAATCCTATTTCTCATGAGTAGAACTAACTCAAAACTGTTTCATATTGGGCATATCCAAGTTTTAAGACCTATTATTTTAAGACCTATACAATTTAAGACTTATTTCTGAGGGCACAGCTCACAGTCCTACAAAGTAGATGCACATGGAAGTTAATGCATCTTTGAATTATGCAAGATGAAGGCATAAGCAATGCAGACTTTAAGGTATTTCATTTGGCACAGTTAAGTTTCACCCAGAAGGACTGGGGTTAAAACATGGCCTTTCTGTTTAGACCTGTGTATCTGTAAGCAAACATAAGGAACTAAATCCTGAAGGATGCAATCTGAAATGAAATCTTCTCCATTTCGTTTTCTGCTTTATTAAAAAGCTAAAACATAGCATAGTTGAATCCAGACTGCTGGCAACTGTGTGTTACACTCCTTTGTCATAGTTATGCATTCATTATTCTTCGTGAGCAGAGGTTTTTGTCTTGCATTATTTCTTCGTCCATAGCAAAGTGCCCTCTTTGCTGACTAAAACTACTGTGCATTTTATCACTAATAACACATCTAAATTCTTATTTTAAATCACAGCCCTATTTTCAGAAAAAGCAATTTTACTTTTCTTCCAGAAAGCCATCTGCTTGCTAATGAGAGTTATTTTCATCAGTAATTTTGAGAAGAAAA
Organism: Nestor notabilis; assembly: GCF_000696875.1. NCBI lineage: Eukaryota > Metazoa > Chordata > Aves > Psittaciformes > Psittacidae > Nestor > Nestor notabilis. The sequence continues at coordinate 8,494 of NW_009914157.1, forward strand.
ATGATTATTACACTTTAGCACTTTTTAAGTGACAAATAAAGAATACCATTCGGCCCACTATTTAAATACACTACATTTCTCCCAGCACAGGATCTACAGGCCAGATGTATCATTGTAATTATAAACATTTGTAATGAGTCTCAGTGCAATTGGGGCCCACAGTGAAGTGGCACCACCTCAGATGAAAATCTTTCAACAAGAAATTTCATACATAAGATTGCTGTAATTTATAAATCCCTGCAATATCAAAAACTACCTTTTAATACCAGCAAAGCCAAAAAGGATTTTGATGATGCTATGTACTTACGGGGTTTTTTCTAAATGTGTTTTTAAATTTTATCAATGCCTAATCAATAGACAGTGTTGTGATACAGTAATTTCTCTACCTCCCATTCACCAAAGCTATTCCTGGCAGAAAGCGCGATGACAGCCTAACAATCAACGCTCTCGTGATCATCTTGATATCGGGCTGAATTATTCTGAATAAGGTGCATAGTCCATTTCCCAAAATACTCTCTTTTCCTGATGTTTTCCAGCCTTTTGCTGACTATTGAGCAGCAGTAGCACGACAAGACAGCAAGAGACAAAGGACTGATAATGGGAAGATAAAAATTGAGATAGAAATTAAGGGATAAGAATTAGGACATTGGTGAAGAGAAAAGGATGAGACCTACGACAGGGGAAAGGGAATATTTTTTTAGAATGAGAGAGGAGAAATAAAGGAACACAGTTTTCATAGTAGTTTTAGTAGTTCTGTCAGCAGAACTAGGGGAAAAAAAAAAAAGCAAGCAAGAAAAAAAGAAAAATAGGAAATTAATGAATGAAGCAACAGTGAGGATTAGGGCTAAACAAAAAAATTGTGCAAAAGCATAGAGTTGGAATGAAGTACAGAAGACCCTGAAAGTTTCAGTGACATAGGTATGAAACAAGTAATAGAATTAAGTTGTAAAAGAGAATGTAAATCAAATGGACAAATGCATATGGAAATAGGGACAAAACCATAACAGAAATATGTTCAAATCAGTATGTATCAAACTAAATAAAGAACTTTAAAAAAAAAAACAAAAAAAAACATACACTAGGCTTAGCAGCAAGCACAACCCCATGAAAGAGAAACTCTGCCAAGTCTTCCCATCTCTTCTCGCACGTCGGCTTTTTTTGGGTGTAATTTATAGCTTAGCTATGAAAATAAAATTGCTTTTGGTTAAAAACTTGAAAACAAAGTCTTGGTCAAAGTATGAATTACTTTTATAGATTTTTCAAAAGACTGATCTTTTCATTTTCTTGTCTTGTGAGTATATATCCCATTAGATCTGCTTCTGTGTAAGAAACGCAGTTTTAGCAAGCAATTAATCCATAAATGAGCTGTTTCCGAGTGCTAAGTATTGGGCATCATCCTTCAGAGGCTCTACCCTGGCCTTGTATTATACCTATATGTTTCCACAGACCTTAAAAGAGGCTCATTTTGGCAGCAATCACTAAATCGAATTCCCCGTGAATCATTTTTGGAAAATCATGCACAAGATAATCAACCATGGGGGTGGGGGGGGAATAAAGAGAGGAAAAAAAAATAAAAAAACGGAAGAAGAAAGAAAAAGTTGCATTTCTAATGACCACATCACTGAGTCACACAATGACCTTTAAGTCCTTCAGTACTGACCTTCTTGCTGCAGAATTTATTCCAAAAGAAAATATGCAGCAGAGAACTACAGAAATTTTATCTATTTGAACCTGAACCTCTTGCCAGGGATGCTAAGTTTCTGTGCAATAACATGACTCCCTGTGCAGTTCTCATCTTTCAGACAGACTGGAGATTGTGTGATTCTGACATCACACACCCTCCTCCAAATTCATAAACAAACATTTTGAAAAATTTGCCCCATGTGGAAAGGCAAAATGAAATCTAACGCTGCATTTTATATTCTCAGATGGTCACAAACTAGCACTTTAGACAACATTTTCCCTTGCACTCTGTATTATGTGCTCAAATACTTAAAAAACAAAGGAATACTTCCTTCTTAAACGGTACATTTGCAAGGGATAAGTCATTGCTAGTAAACCAGAAATGAGCTAGCCTTCCAAACACCTGCTGGCCTATAATAAAAGTTAATGTAACTATATTGGTAAATTGTAAATAATTGTTCAATTTCTACACATATAATACACTACAGATAATCAAAATCTACTGCAAAACCTTCAACTACCTTTAAAGGCAACTATGTTTGGCTGAAACAGGACTGGGCGTATGCACTATGTCAAGGTCAATGTTAAAGAACATTCAGACTAGAAATTAATAGATGGAATAAAATAAAAAAAAAAAATCTGAGAGTTACTGAATGCTTCTAATCTTTAAAATGATATTAAAAAAAAAGGCAGAAATAATTCTATTCCCTGCTAAATTCCAACATTTATATGAGTGTAGCATGTCACTTTCAAAACAATTAAGAAAAAATATTTTGTGCTCACAAAACTGAAATCACAGCCCCCTCCAAAACAAAACACTGCAGGAAGCCAAGCCCCTGTTGCTAATCCCAAATGAATACAGCAGCAGTGTCTGACAAGTCATCAGGAACAAGACTTGCTACGCTTCTGGTATCAGCTGGACAGACTTACACCTTGCTCTCGCAAAATCCTTGCGTTCAGTACACTGTGAGTATCGGTTCCTGCAGTGTTACCTGGCTAACAGGAATAACATACATACAATACATGTTCCATACAGCATGGCATTCCTCAAGCACTTTGTTATTTAACCTTTCAAACATTCCCCCTTGTGGATCTGATCTTCCTCTCCTAATCCAGTTCCCATACTTATCATGGACACAGAGAGCCACACTTAATAGGTTTTAGAGAAAAAAAAAAAAAAATCTTAAAAAAAATTAAAAGTAGGCACGAGCTTAGTCATTCCATACTTCAGACAGCAGAATGTAATGTCGCTCCAAGCAAAAGCTATGTAACCTCCTTCTGGTAGGACTCATCAGCTCATGTTCAGCACTACACCAGAACTGAGTGTTTTGCCAGCACATCTACTTGGCTTTCATTCACTGCAAGCTTACATCTGTACATGGGCTGTACAAACACAGGCCATATAATATTGGGAACAAAGACAGTTCTGTTGACTGTGGCCAGTTACTAGATGCCCGCCCAGCTGCCCACCCGCTTCCACCTTCAACAGCCTGTGGAAGAAAATAAGATGGCAACTCTCTTAATTCGAGGTAAAGCCAAGGAGCACTCACCAGTTACTATCACAGGCAAAACACACTCGAGCTTGGGAAGACTGATTTAGTTCAGAGCTGTATTATAGTCCTGTCAGGATTGCTCCAGCACGGGACTCCTCTCCACAGGCCCTAATTTCTTCATGAAATACCCACTTGCTCCTCCATGGTTTCCCCACAGGCTGCAGGGGAATCTGCTTTGCCATCCGCAGCACCTTCTTGGGCCTGGGTGTTCACAAGGCTCTTCCTTTCCTCACTCCTTTTGCCCTTCCTAAACCACATTTTCCCAGTGCTGCCACCAGTGCTGCTGACAGGCCCAGCCACTGTGGAACCGGCTGGAACTGGCTGCGTCCAGCACAGGGCAGCTCTGCCCCTCCTCACAGAGCCCCACAGCCCTGACTGCCAACACCCAGTCACGCACACCCAGTAGAAATCCAAATCATAGTAAGCTCCATACTAGAGCCACAGCCATGTATTTAATCACACCAAGTATTCAAAGTCACTCACACAAAATGAACTAGTTTAATTTATAGAAGGATAACGCACATATTCCAGTAATTTGACAATGTGCTTATGTATCAGAAGCAGTGTTAGTGTCCACTGGGAAATTATAAAAAGGAATTGCCTCTAAATGTTCTCTAGGGCCTCAATACTATTGCTTATACACCGGATGTGACAGAAAGTAAGTGCAAAAACATAAATATTATTCCCCGGCCGAAGACGAGTGCTCCCCTGCACCCAACAACAGGGCAGCCTAGAGGGATGAGGAGCAGAATTAGTGGTGATGAGACAAGGAAGTACAAAATGAAATATA
>NW_009914158.1:0-1284 GCF_000696875.1 Nestor notabilis
AATAAAATAAAATAAAATAAAATAAAATGAGGGACTTATGCCAAAGCAGTATTGCAAATTATGTTTCCAACACAATTTCCCATGCTTCTCTTTTTTTTTTTCTTCTCCCTTTCTGGCATATCACCACCCACACGAAGGCCAAAAAGAGACTATAGTATCTGGTTACACAAGCGTAGCCCACCACAGTAACAATTCAAAAGCTTGTTCCACAATGCAGCAAATTTTTAAATCCAGAATCATAGATTGGAAGGGACCTTAAAGCTCATTCAGTTCCAACCCCCCTGCCATGGGCAAGGACACCTTCCACAAGGTTGCTCCACGCCCCATCCAACCTGACCTTGAACACTTCCAGGGATGGAGCAGCTACAGCTTCCCTGGGCAACCTGCGCCAGTGTCTCACCATCTTCATAGTGAATAATTTCTTCCTAATGTCTAATCCAAATCTCCCTTCTTGCAGTTTAAAGCCATTCACCCTTGTCCTATCACTACATGCCCTTGTAAAAAGTCCCTTTCCATATTTCCTTTAAGTACTCCTTTAAGTACTGGAAGGTGCTATAATGTCTCCCTGGAGCCTTCTCTTCTCCAGGCTTAACAACCCTAGCTCTCTCAGCCTGTCTTCATAGGAGAGGTGCTGCAGCCCTCAGATCTACTTCGAGGCCTCCTCTTTACTCACTCCAACAGATCCATGTCCTTCTGGGGCCCCAGATCTGAACACAGTACTCCGAGTGGCGTACGGGGGAGAATCACTTCCCTCAACCTGTTGGTCACAGCCCAGCACACAGTTGGCTTTACGGGCTGCAGGCACACACTGCCAGGTCACATTTTTCTTCCTGTCAACCAACATCCCCAAGTGTTTCTCCTCAGGGCTGCTCTCAAATCATTCTCCCGCAGCCTGTATTTGTGTCTGGGATTGCACTGATGCAGGTGTAGGACCTTGCACTGGGCCTTGTTGAACTTCATGAGGTTCACACTGGCCCACCTCTAGAGCCTGTCAACATCCCCCTGGATGGTATTCACACAGCTTGGTGTCATTGGTAGACTTACTTAGGGTGCACTATGGATAAGAACAAGGTCCAGCACAGCACCTCTCCTTGTTGGTTTCTCTATCACTTGGAGAAAAAAGTATTACAGAATCATAGAATAGTCAGGGTTGGAAAGGACCTTAAGATCATCTAGTTCCAGCCCCCCTGCCATGAGCAGGGACACCTCGCACTAAACCATGTCACCCAAGGCTCTGTCCAACCTGGCCTTGAACACCGCCAGGGTTGGAGCATTCACAGCTTC
>NW_009914158.1:1654-1925 GCF_000696875.1 Nestor notabilis
CACCTCCTTTGACCTGCTGGTCACGCTTCTTTTGATGAAGCCCAGGATACGATTGGCTTTCTGGGCTGCAAGCGCACACTGAAGCCTGCTCATGTCAAGCTTCTCATCAACCAACAAACCAACATTATCAATGCATTCCAGGAACCTCCTGGATTGTTTGTGCCCTGCTGTGTTGTCTCTTCAACAGATATGGGAGTGGTTGAAGTCCCCAGTGAGGACCAAGGCTCGTGAACCTTAGGCTGCTCTTATCTGTCTATAGAAGGCCTCATCC
>NW_009914159.1:0-15430 GCF_000696875.1 Nestor notabilis
TGCTGTAGCTGAACCCAGGACAGTATGTATATGAGCAAACATTATCATTGTAATAGTATTAACAATGAAAAGAAAAATCAGAGTCTGAGATTTAAAATCTGTACTTCTAATAAAGTCAAGAAAGGAATATAAGGTCTACAAAAGTGAATCACTTCTTAGGGCTAGCCTAAACTAAAGAAAAAAAAACCACCAAACAAACCAACCCACAACCTAAAAAATCCTCAGAACAGGCAACATACAGCAGTGAGAAAAGTTCTTTGCATCTACCAGTGGAATTTGCAGATACCGTTTGCTTGAAACTGCCCTATCAATATGGGCAAAACCTATGAAAACCTACCAGGGCTGCAACAACTGTCTCAAAAGAACCTAAGTTGTTGGATAAGTGCCTTAGAAGAAGATTCAGGATAAGAACTGAATTTCTTCTTTTAAATAAATATCTTCAAGTTAAAAAACAAACAAAGTGTGGAAATACATATCGAAAATATTAATCCAGATTGATCTAAGGTTGTTTCATTTATATAGTTTCATTGATTCATCCTGGAATAAGTATTTTTAATACAGTGACAGTGAACAACATTTTCTGTGAAACAACTGCTGCTGTAGTCCTTGATAGCTAGCAAATTCAGCAGAAAATATGTGTGCCAGAGCTGTGCTGAGAATCTGTGTATGGCACGGCATGTCCATCTGCTATATACAACACATGCCAGTCTCTTCAGTATGTGCTGGGAAGATGAAGCTGGAGTGTAGGGAAGCGGAAGAATTAAATGAAGATAAGTAAGACATATCATATATGACTTCCACACCCCATGTTTCCTTTTTTTTTTTTAATGCTGCCTTCCTTATTATTTCTTGTAAGGTTAGTGGCCATGTACCATTTTTTAAGCACAAGATATATACAATTAACTCTGCACTAAGGTGAGCTATTCATCCTATGCATACTAGTATTAAGCTTTCTGAATTCCTGAAATAAACAGGATTAGAGCTGCCAACTTCTGCTATATATCCCTGCTTCTGTGGTCACGATTTCTGGCATACATTTCAACTACAGAAAACCGGTCTTTGAAATTCTGATATTACATTGAAAATAGGACAATTTAAATCAACCATTAAAACCAAGCCATGCTGCAAAATTCATGTACATTGCATCTATGCAGTCCCACTGGGGATCACTATTGCTATATATAGCACTCAAAGCTGTGTGTGGTCAATGGAGAAATGATGGACCTGTCTAAAAAAATGCAGTCTTACCAACCAACCAACCAAGCAGACAATAACAACCTATTTGTTGTTCAGACAAAGCCTGCTCAGGTGACAGTTGAGTAAGTGATCACTGCTATACAGCTGTTCAGTTGAGCTTTACATGATTATTAAGATACAATTTTTTGCTTTGTCCAACTGGGAAGTTCTTCAATTAGGGGACACATCCTAGACATATTCAGATAGGAAATTACACCTCTCAGAGGGTGTATAAAAACATTCGTAATGATAAATCCCAGCAAAGAGATGCAATCACTTTGGAACTCTAGCAGAAAAGTAGTATAGAGATCAGCCATATCACTTAGGCAGAAACTTGTGTTGTGAAACTAGTGTGTATTTGTGAGAGAGCCAGCTCAATCTCATGTGACAAATGAGCTCCCATCTTCACTGGAGATGAGTAAATTTACCAAAAAAAGGCAAAGAGCTGTTGCTTTTCCTATCTTTTTTTGTTCATTTCAGGGTTTCACTTTAGGAGGCTAGAGAAGTGGGTCTGTATTTTAGGTATATTTCACTATGTTTCTCTGAGGGGCTACATTATTTTGTCATTTGTCTTACAGTAGCAAACAACCTTGATGCAGTCCAGTAACACATCTGGTTTCAGGGATTCCCATCACTTCCTTATGCAAATTTCTGTGCAAGAAATGAAAGGCAAATCAGTTTGGTCAGTGGTTTTCATTCCAGTGTCTGTTTTATGCTGACAACAGCAGGTTGTGAGCAGAGCTGTATCTTTTCCAAAGTTATATTGCACCTAAAATTGAGACCCGTATTCACTGTTCATTTAGTTCTCATATGAGAACAGTTCTGACTGATTGGCTGCAGTGGGAGATTTCAGTCTAGCAAGCCTGAGTTAAAACAGTGTGATAGTTTTCTGGGACAGCTTTTCACTTTATGTTCTCTCGAGCAGTCTAAGCATCTTTTTGTGTAAATGCAGACAATTGTTTTAGAATGTAAGTTTCATTTTTTACTAACATGTTCATAATGACACACCTGCACAGTTGAATAATCATTGTTTGCATATTTAAACATATAAATATATTTTAAACTAGATTTCCTTTATGTTTTCAAGTAAAAGACAATTGTCCTGGTTTCAGCTGGGATGGAATAATTTTCTTCCTAGTAGCTGGTGCAGTGTTGTGTTTTGGCTTTAGTGTGAGGATAATGATGATAGCACACTGATGTTTTAGCTGTTGCTAAGTAGCTGTGTTGGATGGGTCTAACACTATAAAAATTGGTCCATGGTGGACCATCCCAATCACCTGGAGTGGGGATGCACAGCAGGGAGCCGGCAAGGCCACTCCTCCTGGCACAGGCTGACCCCCTGCATCAGGATGAATGTGCACAGGAAAAGGAAGCCAGCAGGGCCACTCCTCGGGATGCAGGTTGACCCCGTGTGTCGGCATGAGTTGGCACTTTCAGGCATATAAAAGGCCTGGGGTTCGAGAAAGATCGGAGAGAAGAAGAGAGCGAGAGAAGAGAAGAGTAGGACAGGAGAGGCAGAAGGAGGAGATGGATCCAACTACCTTTATGGCCTACATTACCTCCGCGGAGACACCCACCAAGTAGTGCCTGCCACCCCATTTGCTCTCAATGCACCTTGGAGCTGGCCTCCTGGTCATTGAACAAATGTGGAGGCTGGTAAGAATCTGTGCGTAATCTGTTCTTTGGTAGCCTTTAGGTCTCTGCCTTTCTGGCTTGGGATATCTCTGGGTTTTACATCTATTTTAGAGCTTATAATAAACTTTCTAGTAGTTTTCGGGTGTATATGTGTGGCTTACATTCCTTCTCCACCCAGAATCCTTCGATCCCTGGGACAGTAATGCATACCCTGATTACGGACTTTTCAGACGTTCATGCTCTGCCATTGAGGAGGGGTACAAGAAGCTGAGAGGGAGCAGTGAAAGGACATCTGACCCAAAGTAGCCAAAGGGGTATTCCATACCACAGCACGTCATGCCCAGTATATAAACGGGGGGGAATTACCCGAAAGGGGCCAATCACTGCATGGGTAGGGCTGGATATCATATCTGTCAGTGGGTGGTGAGCAATTCTGTTATGCATCACTTGTGTTTATTGGGGTTTTTCCCTTTTCTCTTTTGGTTTTTATATTCTCTTGCCTTGTCATTTACCTTATCATTATTATTATTAGTAGGAATAGTATATTGTACTTTAATTATGAAACTGTTCTTATCTCAATCTGTGGGTTTTACATTCTTTCGATTCTCCTTCCCATCCTGCCTGGGGAGATAGGAATGGAGGGGTGTGAGCAAGTGGCTGTGTGGTACTTAGTTACCGTTTGGGTTTAAACCATGACACACATGAAGGACAGGAAGGTAATTAAAAAGTAGTCAGCAGGGATTCACCAAGGGGAAGCCATGCTTGATCAACCAGATAGACTGCTACAATCAAAACAAAGAGCAATGGATATTGCATACCTAGGCATCAGGATGATGGGGCAAAGCATACCCTCAGTAAGTTTGTGAATAATACAAAACTGGGAGGAGTGGCTGATATGCTAAAGGATTGTGCTGACACCCTGAGGGATGTCAACAGGCTGGAGACAACAGGTGACAGCAGTCTCCTGCAGTTCAGCACAGGGAAGTAACAAATCCAGCACCTGGGGAGGAACAACCTCCCCACTATATGCTGGGGCATGGTGCTGGCAGCATCAGTATATGCTGGGGCCTGACTGGCAGAAAAGCAGCTTTGTGGAAAAGGACCTGGGCTTCCTGGTGGACATCAAGTTGAAGATGAGGCAACAATGTGCCCTCGGGGCAAAAAAGCTGGGACGTATTAGGCAAAATATTGGTAGCAAGTAGAGGGAGGTGATGCTTCTCTGGTCAGCACTGTCGAGGCCCCACCTGGAATGCTATGTCCAGTTCTGGTACCCCCATTCCAATAAAGATATGGAGCTATTGGACAGAAACCAGAAAAGCTCCAGAAAAATGATGAAGGGACTGGAGCATCAATCCTATGAGGAAAGACTGAAGGAGCTGGGACTGGTTTGTCTGGAGAAGAGAAGTTGCAAGGAAGGTAAAGCCAAATTGTGATCAGTGACAGGACAAGGAATAATGCGCACACAGTGAAACACAAGAGGTTCCCTCTGAACATCAGGAAATGTTTTTTTACTGTAAGGGTAAGTGAGCACTGGCACAGATTGCCCAGAGAATTTGTAAAGTGTCCCACCTTTGAGATATTCAAAAGACATCTGAATATGGTCCAGGTCAACCAACTGACTCTAGGTGGTTGAGCAGGGAGTTTGGATCAGATGATGTTCAGAAGTCTCTCTGAACTTCAACCCCTCTGTGATTCTGTAGTACTGAGTTTGCATCTGAAAACTGCTTAATATTGCATTCTGGGAAAAAAAAAAAACAACAAACAAACAAAAACCAAACACACAAAAAACAAAAACAAAAAACCCCCCAAAAAACAACCAACCAACAACTTTAAGGATTTTTTAAAATTGTTTTTCTTTCCCTGAGCTTTATTAACAGTACTTTATGAAATATCTCTGAACAGGAAAAAAATCCAAAACAGTGACTTCTAAGCAAAGACATCAGCTGCAGATTTACGGAGCCCCGAAATTCCATATGATACTATCTCTATATCAGCAGGAGAGTTAACATGTTCTTTGTATTCACTGGAAATAGAAAACCTGAGTATATAAAGTAGGATGCTTAAGTTAAACATTAAACACTTTAGTTAAATTCTCTTTTGCTGTTTACAGTATTTGTCACATACTTTTTTTATAGCTCAAAGTTAAACCACTTACTAATAAGTATGCTGCATAGGTATAAAGAACTATGTCTGTGAGATAATCTAACCTTAAGAGTGTTGCTTAGTTGAGAAAAAATGTTTAATTTTCAAAATACTGTTTTTCTTAATGTTTTCTAACTTACAAACCGAAGGAAGTGAACTGTTATAATGGCTATACTGGAGTATAATTGGCATGTCTTTTTTTTTATTTTATATTGTTAATACTGTATGTCACTAGTTCTTAGCATCTCTAATAAAAAAATGTAGTCCAGTTATGCTGTCATACTTGTAAGGCACATTATGAAGCTATAAATGTTAGATAGAAATCATTAACAAATATTTTTACAGTTACATGTAGATTTTTGAGTCCGTATAGCTCTCACACACCCACTATTTCTTTTGGTATTTTCTTTCTGTCTTAGATTTTCCTTTTGGTCTTTTGCATGTCTTAGGTGTACTGAGTTATGTTTTCTTGCTAGAAAAGGTCAGCATCTGAAAATCGGACCCATGGTAATTTAAATACTAAAAGTACATGATTTTTAAGAACCTTGGCATACATTTATCTTCAACTTTTTGACATGCATTGTGAAACCACTTGGTTGTGACCTTTTTCATGTAATTTAAAGGCTAAAATGTACTTGTTTCCCAGTTCTCACTCCCAAGTGACAAACTCTAATGAGGGCAGAAGATAGCACAAAATGAATCCGTTTTTACACGGCACTAACAAGGAAAGAGGACTAGAGCAATGGTAATCATTTCTTACAACAACCTTTCTTTTGTGATCACAGATGCTTTTAGGAGACACTAAAAAAAGTGTTTTCCAAAGCTTAGTCATTGCACTGATATGCAAGTTCATCTAGGCACAAGAGAAAAGCCTCACAATGAAGCACAGAAATTCTGAAACTTTCTGTCAGGATGATCTTCACAATTTGATGAACTATTTCAGCAGAGAGTCCAAGTATGAGCAGTGGAAATCATCAGAAGCTACAAGGCAATGTGACAGTCTGACCTTCCTACACATTGATCCCAACGGGCATGGAGAAAGTCAGAGCAGTGATGAAAACCATCAATAACCAGTGTAAGCCGTAGCAGACCAAAATAACATTTTGCTCTGGTTTGGGAATCCCCTCAAGGCCTGCCCAGGAAGGTCTGCCATTATGAGCAAAAAGAATGCTCACATTTGGTCAGCATTTAGGAAAAGCAGACAGGAAACAGGGACCTAAACATGTTCCCTTTGAGTACTTACATTTACACTTAGAAAGACAAGCCCTGCTTTCTGTAATCTGAGATCATTAATTCACTTTTCTTCTATTGCAGAATTTAGCTCTGTCACTGGAGAAGGGTTTAGCATCTCACATGCTGCAGTCCTATAAACTTTTTTAAAAAAATCACAGGATTAAGTTCATTTTATTCAGTTCTGAACATAAATAACATATATAGTATCATATATAAACTGTAAAGCTCTATTTCGTAATACATGTAAGATATGAAGTTCCACTTCAAATTTTTGTTGAAAAAGGAATGCTGTTATAATGATGCTATTACATCTATTAATTAGGAAAATGAGTAAAAATCCTGCCATTCTGCTTATGAACATTTCTAGACCCTGTGTTCTCTGTTTATGAAGGTCTTCGAACAAATGGACACACTTACTCCACTTACTCTATTAAGACTATAACCAAAAGGCAGAATCACACACACACTTTGGGGTTTTATATTCTTTTTCTCAATCACAGGTTATGGTGACTTATTTTAGCCCTGGTCATTTGTCTTGTTTTAGAATGCTGCAAAAATGAAACAGTGAGAAGATCGAGTCTGGGATACACCTTCGTGTACGTCTGCATATAGAAAGAATTGTCTTTTATGATTGGTTAAGGTCTACTTTATAAGTGCACAATTTTTAACAGCTAAATATTTTGCTAGATGTCGTGGGTTAAGCCTAGCCAGCAACTCGGAACCATGCAGCTGTTCACTCACTCTCCCCTCTTCTTCCTCCCCTTGCTCCCAGAAGGATGGGGAGGACAATCAGAGGAATGTAACTCCCACAGGTTGAGATAACAGCACTCCAGTAACTAAGCTATAATACAAACCACTACTGCTACCAATAATAATGATAAGAGGAATAACAAGGGGAGAGGACTCAACCGCTCCCCACCCGCCGACCCATACCCAGCCCAACACGAGCAGCGATCTGGGCCTTCCGGGTAACTCCCCCCAGTTTATAGACTGGGCATGATGTGCTGTGGTATGGAATACCCCTTTGGCTATTTTGGGTCAGGTCTCCTGTCTGCTTCCTCCCAGCTTCCCCTCCTCCCTGGCAGAGCATGAGACTGAGAAAGTCCTTGGTCAGAGTAAACATTACTTAGAAACAACTAAAAACATCGGTGTTATCAGCTTTGTTCCGAGGCTGAAAGTCAAAACCACATCACTGCGCTAGCTACTAAGAAGGAGAAAAAATGACTGCTGTAGCTGAACCCAGGACACTAGATGATTTACTAAGTTTAAGTATACCTGTTAAAACAGTATGTGTGAAGATTACAAAGATAGCTGATTTTACCTAAAAAATATGTGAAGTGTGTATCAGGTCTTAGAAGATCATTCTCTAAAAATGAGTTTCTTTTGTATTACTGAGATTTCCTTCCTTCTGACAACCCAAGCTATCAGGACAATCTTCTATTCTTGTAAATCTGCTAGTAACATTCAAACAAAATTTGAACTCAGTCTTTGGTAATCAATATAAGCAAGCTGGAATGCCATACAAATTTTGTTAGAAAAAAAATTAAGTAAAATAAGAAGTTCTAAAGTGATATTTAAAGATGTTATTTCCATAATAAGCTAAAGAAGGCAAAAAAAAAAAAAAAACAACAACAAAACAAACGTGGCTGAAAATGAAAAGTCAGTTGTTCATTAAGGTGACTATTTATCAACCTGCTATTAATACACCATCTATTTGTATCCAACATTTGTATCAGTATTTGTAAATACTTGATACGAACATATATAACTATAGTATTATGGTTTTGTTTATATTTGTAATGATTTATGAACTGAATTTATTGATAATCATGGACCCAGCTCTATTCAGATCCATTATAATTTCAGAAAAATCTTTAATTTTTGCAGTAAAATGGACACAGAAGTATTATTAGACAGTCAGGAGTACCATATTTCTCTGTAAAGATGTTACAGGTAGCATAAAGTGAGATATCCTATGGGAAATCTAAGAATAGATACTACTGTTACAGAATTTTTCTCCCTTCTGGCAGAAATGATGTGTTGGATGTTCCTGGAAAAGAGAAAGTTTTAACATATTTGTGTTCTGCAAGATCTTAGTGCACATGGTCAACTTGGATCCTAAAAATCCAGAACTGTGCTTTTGTGAAGTTTCATGGTTATCTATCTTCTGTATTATCCCTTTCTGGAAAATGTATGTGTTAGACCTGGACAGTGAGACAGTAGATTCTTAGTAGAGGGTACATATGAAATCATGGTCACAAAAAAACCCCATCTTGCAGAAATAAACAATGAAGAGCAGAAAATAATTCCTGAGAAAAATAAACTGATGAGATCTGTATGGCCATTTTTCAGATTTCCTCTTTTACTTAAAATGACCTCATGACCAGGAAAAAACTTTATTCTTTAACAGAATACAAGATCTTCCCTTATAGGTGTTGTATGGACTAAAGAATACAGCTAGAGGTATAAACAGATGGAAATATATGTAGCTGTAGTTAAAGTCTCTGTTTTTTCAATCTCTCTTCAGGATGTGAATTGTCATTTCACTCTTGTGCTAGGCTAAGTAAAAAAACCCAAACCCAAATTGCACAAAATTAACAATACTAAACAGAGAAGAAGCAATACATGTGCAATGTGGAAACGGAAACAGATTAATGCTGTGAGAAGTTTCAAGGAGACACTGGATACTCAGTTTTTATTAAAAAGGTTACGATGCCCTGGGCAAGGTGCAGAATCTCCATAAAGATTAGGAGGTAGGGAGCCATTTAAATCTTACAGACAGAGAGTAATTTCATGTTATCAGCTGGCATGTGGTACAAAAAATTCCTAAGATATTTATTGACTAAGAAATACGAACAGGTGTTTTTCTTTTTTTCTAATTCCTTGTTAATAAGTACTTTGTCTCAAATGTGCTGTAGCTTTAAATATTCTCTACTCTGCTATATTTTAAGTCATAATACTTACTTGAGCCAAAAAAACAAAACAAAACCAAAACCAACAAAACCAAAACCAACAAAACAAACTTACAAAAAACAAAGCCTAGAATTTCTTAGAAAGGAAATAATGCATCATCAAGTTAACTTGTATCATCCAAAAAAAAAAAAAAAAATGTAACTTTAAAAGGACTGAGTAGTTTTAAAACTAAGGAAAACTTGTATGATTTTATTTTGAGGTTCAGATTTGTGGCCATAAGAATGAAAGGTATTTGACACAACGTAGTCCCAAAACAGAAGAATAAATTTGCAATCTGGAGAACAATGAAAGGAATAAAAGATTCTACGTTGATTTACAAACTATCTATCCTTTTATCCTTTTTCTTCTGGCTTTTCTTTTTTTCCCCAAACCACAATGAATTAAAAATATAAATGAGAAATATAGCTGCAATGTGAAAATCAATAGGTTCTTTAAGAGGAGTCTGCAGAATTTTTTTCCTTGACCTCAGTGTTGTCTTGGGTAATCCATTTGAATAAGGTTTCTGTGTAATGGCAGGAGACAACTGGAAAATACTAAAAGAAATTACACAATTTATTATATGTATGAATTAATAGACAATGCTTAATTTTGTGTATCTTCTTTCAAAATGGTTTTCTATTTGATTGAAAAACTGCAACTCTGCTTTTCACTAAGTGAAATTGCTGTAGAAGGCTGTGACAAGACAAGCTTAATTTATTTTTTTTTGTCTTCTCTTCCCTGCATCCCTGTGCCTTTTTTCCCTGTTTAAACGCATTTGACTATTCCCTTTTAGGCTCAGTGAAGGCAGACTAACAACAGCTATGAATTCCATAAACAATAAGTTAGCTTTAGATTAAGCTTGCTTCCATTATTTTTTTAAAACCATGAAAAGAACTGCATGGAGCTCAGAGTGGCAAAATTAAATAAAAGCTATCTTTCATGCTTAGTGCAAAAAAAGAGAACTCAAATGTACTTTTTATACTCCTTGAAAATCAGTTTTTGTTAAAGGCCAGAACCTTACAAATAGCAAAATGTTCCAGAAGTGGGATACCTGGAACTTTATCTGTGGTAAATGCTATATAACCTAATAGACCAATCTGCAATGAATCTGTCCCTACCTTTTATCGTAGTCATAGATGTAGAGTGTAATGCGCATTCCAGGGACAGATAGTCCGAACACTTCCTCAGAGAACAGCCACCTTCGAGGTCAGACCAGGTTTCTCAGAGATTTATCCAGTCATGTATTGAAAACCTCAAATGACACAGAAGACACAGCCTCACTGGACAACCAGTTTCACTGCCTGACTCATTTCATGAGGAAACACCTTTCTTGTTTCAAGTTATGTCCATTGCCTCTCATTACCCTGCCATGAATGGTTGTGAAAAGCTTGGCTTTGTCTTCCTAACAAACTAATGCACTAGAGAGGTGCACCCAAAGCCAAGCCTTCTCCAGGCTGAGCCAGTTCTGGTCTGTCAAAGTCTCCTCACAGGGCAAGTGGTCCAGCTCTGAGTGTCCTGGTTGCCCTCTGCTGAAATTGCTCCAGTTTGTTAATATCTTTCTTATACTGGGGGGAAAGGGGAGGGGCAGGGGGAGCTAAAGAGTGGATGCAGTATTTGAGATGTAGTCTAAGCATTTCTGTCTACAGGGAAATAACCCCTTCCATGTGATCTGCTAGACGTACTCCATGCAGCAGCAGATACTGTTGGCTGTCTTTCTATGAAGGCACACATCTGGCTCTGGTTAAGCTTGCTGCCCACCAGGGCCCCCAAGACTTTTCCTGAAGGTCTGTTTTTCCCAGCCTATGTTGTTGCAGTTACTTCTTCATCTCAAAGGCAGGATTTATGAATTGTTCTCTTTCATAGCTTCACAGTTGGCCTATTCCTCCAGCCAGTCTGCCATTCTGGATGGAGGCCCTGCCCTCGAGCATATTGACTAGTTCCCCAGCTTGGTGTCATCTGCGATGTTGATTAGTGAGCTCCATTACATTCTCTAAGTCATTTGAGAAAGACTTTAAACATAGGATTTCCGAGGATAGACCCCTGTGGTATCCACCTTGTTGACTTGTCAGTCACTACCTTAGGAATCTTACCATTTTAGCTGTTCTTTTACCCATCAAGTTGTCCATCCATCCAGACCATGATGTCCTAACTTAGTAAGAGCTGCTTATGGTCTGGTTTTGCACTTGGGAATGCTGTCCTTAAAGTCCTGCCAGCTTTCCTACACTTCTTTGCCCTTTAAATCTACCTCCCGTGGCATCCCAGCCACCATTTCCCTGAATAAGACAAAGTCTGCTTTACTGAAGTCTAAAGCCTATACACTGTTCTCCTTCCTCATTCTCTTCAGTATCTTGAACTCCTTATGGTCAATAAAGCCCAGGCAACCTTTGATTAACACTTTCCCAGGTACTGCTTGATCATTTGTGAATTGCAGATCGTGCAGTACCCATCCAGTGTGTGCATCAATAAGTTTTCCCTAACACCCACCAGAAATCCTTTGACTCCTTGTTATCCTTTGAGAAGCTAGGAGGGATGTTGTAGACTTCTCTGCTGTAGATAGAACCAAGGTCTGTGGTGCAGATTTCCAAGAGATGTCCTCAGTCAGATTGGATGGTCTCTAACAAAATCCCACCACAATGCCACCTTTGCTGACTTCTCTGTACTGGTCTCTTTGATGACACTTTATCATCCCAAAATCTCTCTTGTTCCCATCACCCTGCACCTTTTGCTTTCCATTTCTTTCCAACCATTTCCTCAGTTAACTGTGGTTGTAAGCCTCCACTCTGACCTTCCTGAGTTAACACGTGACTGAGCAGGTTGTCCAGCCTGCAGGTTAAAATGCTTTTGCTCCACTTTGTCAAATGAACACCATATATCCCAGCATATTGGGTAGGGTTGTCCAGTTAAACTCTTAAACCCAGGATATTAAATGTCCATATCCTGAGAAAATTAAAAACATTTTCCTTTCAAAGGCATGTATGCATTTTAGAATACATATTTATGAACTTACGTCTTTCATCTGTTCCTTTCACATGCCTTTCACAATTAAATACTTAGGGAGATACTATAACTGAAATGTTACAACTGAGACTCAAGAGACTTGTGGTGACATCCTGATTTTATTAAAGGTATTTTGGTGCTAACAGACACACTATTTCATTCTTCCTAACTGCACTTCCTAAAAAAGAAGTTATTTTCCATTCCTGCTAAGAAGTTCTTTAGATTCGGGACTGTTGCTCAGTGTCTTCTAGCATAAAGTACTAAGGACATGAAATCTGAACAGCAGCCACCACATATTATTGAATTGTAAACAGTAAAGTATGGTGATAATAAAATTAAATATTTATCTACATTCTAACAAGCTGTTCTGTTTTTTTGAGACACTGAGACTATGTATGACATCATACACTACTTTGCAAAGATACCAGAGTTGGCCATGAACAAGTTAGGACTTAACCAACTCACAGATATCAATGGAATACCAATGTGATATTAAAGACTATTGAAAACTAAGAGAATTTTGGTGTTCTGACCTTAAGCTTCCTTTTGACTATCCACTTTAACAGGGTTCCTGCTGTCATTAAATCAGACAAAGGTAAAATGTCAATAGTCACATAATATTATATATATATATAAAGTAGACAATGCTTAGGTTTGTAGGAAGCTTGTCAAAATGACATTGTATGATTGGAAACTCTGCTTTTCAATAAATAATTTTTAATAATTTCTTCGGTTACTAAAAACACATTAAATAAGCTTGGACTGCTTACCTAAGAACAGTTTGTTTACCCCTGTCAAACACTGTGTCATGATATAAAGAAACACTTCTGAAGTCACATTCCATCTCTTGTCATTAAAATCCCTGACAAATTAACATTTGCATTATTATAGAATGAAGTACGCATGAAGCTGTGTCTGGAAAATTTAAATAGCCTCAAAGATGCAAACAAATATTTACCTGGGATTTCTTGGAACCAGAATCTAAACTGTCTATACAAAGATAAATATTAAAATCTCCTGGGGGGGGGGGGAAGTTAATATAATTTTGGTAATGAACATAAATGAATTTTTTTATGATTATAAAATAACAGGACTGCAAGCTTAGTATTATTTCTCCTAAACTTTGGATTGTAAACCTGTTCCTTCTTATTTGTGTTGCTTAAACTGAATCACCCACAAGTTCTCCGAGGTAGGCCTCAGTGGAAGCAAATCTTCAGAAAAAAGAAAAAGAATATCAAGTTTTACTGATAGCTAAAAGAAACATTTCTGCCTCTTGTAGAATTTATCATGCCTATGGAATTCTCAGGTGTAACTCAGAATTTCTTATAGATCTGCTTTCTACATATTTTTTCTAAGTAATAGAATCTCTTGGTGAGCTTTCCTAGCGGCTTGTAATTTACTGCTCTTTTTATTTCTACAAAAATATTTCAAAAACTAGAAGGCTACACAGTGCATTTAACATAATATCACTTACTTTGTCATTATTTATGCTTGGGAAAATGTTCTTCAGATTTTATTCAGTAATTTACTTCTCATCAATACATCTTTTAGTTTCTTTATGCCCTATGACAAGTTATTCATATTTTGCCCACCACATCCCTAAATTGTTCATTTGCTCAATTAAATGAAACCTGGATGCTTCCTTTCTTTCCCTTATTTACTTCTGTTTATTCCAGCTGAACTTTCCTGAGAAATGTGTCTACCACTTCTTACTGTCACCATGACAGTAAGAATTTTATGGTTTATTGTTTTATATCAGATAATTGCTTTTTCCTGCTTCCTACTTCACAAATAAAAATGAACATACGCACCCTTCTGCGCATATGTATACACCTATGCACACAAACAATAGTTTATTGTTCTTCATCTGGAGCATTATAAAAACAAATCAGCTAATTGAATAGCCATCAGAAGTCCATCTTTTTTAAACTCTTATTGTAGTTTTGACATAAAAACAGCTGAAGACATTATTTCCCTAAGCACAGCTTTGTGGTCATAATGTAGATTTCTGTAATGGGTTTACATTTGCTGGCTGCAGATGCCCACCTAGCTGCTTTCTCACTCTCCTTCAAAATGACAGTGGGAGAAAATAAGATTAAAGATTCTGGGCTGAAGAAAAGACAGGGAGATCACTTACCATTACCATGATGGGCAAATCAGTCTAAACTTGGGGATAAACAATTTAATTTTTTGCCTATTAAAATAGAGAAGGATGGTGAGAAACAAGACAAAACTAAAGCATCTTTTGTCCACTTTACCCTTTCTCTAAGGCTGAATATCATTCTTTCATTCCTAACCTCCCTATTTCCACTCATTAGCATTATTGAAGTAATTTTAAATAAGTAAAATTATGCCAGCTTGTTAGAATTTTTCTGCTATGATTTTTACTAAAACTTTCAACTATTGAAGAAATTTACAAAACCTGCACATCAGAGTAAAATCAATACTTAAGATCTTTATGAAAATTTGTTTTCCTCATTTCCTCCATACAGTAGTTTGTCTTTGATTTTCAAAAACGATGAGTTTTTCCACTTGAGTGTAACATGTATAAAAGTGAATCCGTATACCATTTTCAGATGAAGAATTATTTATGTAAAACAATAGCCAAGTTTCATGTCACCAGTTTTCACCAGAGCAGAACCATAACCCAAATACTTAGCCAAAAAATAATATCATGAACTATAAATAATGCAGTAACATGCAGAGTTCAATGTCACAGCTACGTAGAAAAGTATGTCCGTTACAACCTTGGTCTCTGCATGACATTAGCTAGAACTTGCATTTAGATGGATATGTTGAACAGTTTGCTGAAGATGAAATTAATATTTTAGTCTAAACAAGCAGCTTTTGGCCTGTGTAATTTTCTTGGTCTTGGGGCATGAAAGGATGTAACCCCACCAGAAGAACAACACAACACATAGGAAAAGCAAAAGAAGAAAGAAAAAAAAATCCTGGGAGAAGGTTGGAATTTCTAAAGGAAATTGCTAACTCACTCAAATTTTCAGGGAACCTCTGAACATGAGTCTTTTGCATAAAAAAAAAATAAAAAAAATAAAAAAATGAGAATATTTATTTGAAGAAGAAAAATTCACAGTCAATGTCTTTCTGAGGCATCTTCCTAAGGGTTCCTGCGTATGAAATGACAGGGTAAACAAAACAGGTAACTTTCTAAAGGTACGGTATTTGATATATTTATTAAAACCTGAAAGTTAGGAAATAATTTAAAAATATCTTT